>NW_027617465.1:0-115815 GCF_964187855.1 Myxine glutinosa
AAAAGTGGTTTTTCAACACTATCACAAGTGCAAAAAGTGTTTTTTCCACACTAATACAAGTGCAAAAGTGGTTTCCAGCACCAACACAAGTGCGAAAAGTGGTTTTTCAACACTAACACAAGTGCGAAAAGTGGTTTTTCAACACTATCACAAGTGCAAAAAGTGTTTTTTCCACACTAATACAAGTGCAAAAGTGGTTTCCTGCACCAACACAAGTGCGAAAAGTGGTTTTTCAACACTATCACAAGTGCAAAAAGTGTTTTTTCCACACTAATACAAGTGCAAAAGTGGTTTCCTGCACCAACACAAGTGCGAAAAGTGGTTTTTCAACACTAACACAAGTGCGAAAAGTGGTTTTTCAACACTATCACAAGTGCAAAAAGTGTTTTTTCCACACTAATACAAGTGCAAAAGTGGTTTCCTGCACCAACACAAGTGCGAAAAGTGGTTTTTCAACACTAACACAAGTGCGAAAAGTGGTTTTTCAACACTAACACAAGTGCGAAAAATGGTTTTTCAACACTAACACAAGTGCAAAAAGTGTTTTTTCCACACTAATACAAGTGCAAAAGTGGTTTCCTGCACCAACACAAGTGCGAAAAGTGGTTTTTCAACACTAACACAAGTGCGAAAAGTGGTTTTTCAACACTATCACAAGTGCAAAAAGTGTTTTTTCCACACTAATACAAGTGCAAAAGTGGTTTCCTGCACCAACACAAGTGCGAAAAGTGGTTTTTCAACACTAACACAAGTGCGAAAAGTGGTTTTTCAACACTAACACAAGTGCGAAAAGTGGTTTTTCAACACTAACACAAGTGCGAAAAGTGGTTTTTCAACACTAACACAAGTGCGAAAAGTGGTTTTTCCACACTAATACAAGTGCAAAAGTGGTTTCCTGCACCAACACAAGTGCGAAACGTGGTTTTTAAACACTAACACAAGTGTGAAAAGTGGTTTTTCAACACTAACAGAAGTGCGAAAAGTGGTTTTTCAAAACTAACACAAGTGCAAAAAGTGGTTTTTCAACACTATCACAAGTGCAAAAAGTGTTTTTTCCACACTAATACAAGTGCAAAAGTGGTTTCCTGCACCAACACAAGTGCGAAAAGTGTTTTTTCAACACTAACACAAGTGCTAAAAGTGGTTTTTCAACACTAACACAAGTGCGAAAAGTGGTTTTTTCCACACTAATACAAGTGCAAAAGTGGTTTTCCTGCACCAACACAAGTGTGAAAAGTGGTTTTTCAACACTAACACAAGTGCGAAAAGTGGTTTTTCAACACTAACACAAGTGCGAAAAGTGGTTTTTCAACACTAACACAAGTGCGAAAAGTGTTTTTTCCACACTAATACAAGTGCAAAAGTGGTTTCCTGCACCAACACAAGTGCGAAAAGTGGTTTTACAACACTAACACAAGTGCGAAAAGTGGTTTTTCAACACTAACACAAGTGCGAAAAGTGGTTTTTCAACACTATCACAAGTGCAAAAAGTGTTTTTTCCACACTAATACAAGTGCAAAAGTGGTTTCCTGCACCAACACAAGTGCGAAAAGTGGTTTTTCAACACTAACACAAGTGCGAAAAGTGGTTTTTCAACAATAACACAAGTGCGAAAAGTGGTTTTTCCACACTAATACAAGTGCAAAAGTGGTTTCCTGCACCAACACAAGTGCGAAAAGTGGTTTTTAAACACTAACACAAGTGCAAAAAGTGGTTTTTCAACACTATCACAAGTGCAAAATGTGTTTTTTCCACACTAATACAAGTGCAAAAGTGGTTTCCTGCACCAACACAAGTGCGAAAAGTGGTTTTTCAACAATAACACAAGTGCGAAAAGTGGTTTTTCAACACTATCACAAGTGCAAAAAGTGTTTTTTCCACACTAATACAAGTGCAAAAGTGGTTACCTGCACCAACACAAGTGCGAAAAGTGTTTTTTCAACACTAACACAAGTGCGAAAAGTGGTTTTTCAACACTAACACAAGTGTGAAAAGTGGTTTTTCCACACTAATACAAGTGCAAAAGTGGTTTCTTGCACCAACAGGAACACTATCACAAGTAGTGTTCTTGTGATACTACTTCACAAGAAACCAACTTGTGTTGGTTTCCTGCACCAACACAAGTGCGAAAAGTGGTTTTTCAACACTAACACAAGTGCGAAAAGTGGTTTTTCAACACTATCACAAGTGCAAATAAGTGTTTTTTCCACACTAATACAAGTGCAAAAGTGGTTTCCTGCACCAACACAAGTGCGAAAAGTGGTTTTTCAACACTAACACTAGTGCGAAAAGTGGTTTTTCAACACTACCACAAGTGAGAAAAGTGTTTTTTCCACACTAATACAAGTGCAAAAGTGGTTTCCTGCACCAACACAAGTGCGAAAAGTGGTTTTTCAACACGAACACAAGTGCGAAAAGTGGTTTTTCAACACTATCACAAGTGCAAAAAGTGTTTTTTCCACACTAATACCAGTGCAAAAGTGGTTTCCTGCACCAACACAAGTGCGAAAAGTGGTTTTTAAACACTAACACAAGTGCGAAAAGTGGTTTTTCAACACTATCACAAGTGCAAAAAGTGTTTTTTCCACACTAATACAAGTGCAAAAGTGGTTTCCTGCACCAACACAAGTGCGAAAAGTGGTTTTTCAACACTAACACAAGTGCGAAAAGTGGGTTTTCAACACTATCACAAGTGCAAAAAGTGTTTTTTCCACACTAATACAAGTGCAAAAGTGGTTTCCTGCACCAACACAAGTGTGAAAAGTGGTTTTTCAATACTAACACAAGCGCGAAAAGTGGTTTTTCAAAACTAACGCAAGTGCAAAAAGTGGTTTTTCAACACTATCACAAGTGCAAAAAGTGTTTTTTCCACACTAATACAAGTGCAAAAGTGGTTTCCTGCACCAATACAAGTGTGAAAAGTGGTTTTTCAACACTAACAGAAGTGCGAAAAGTGGTTTTTCAAAACTAACACAAGTGCAAAAAGTGGTTTTTCAACACTATCACAAGTGCAAAAAGTGTTTTTTCCACACTAATACAAGTGCAAAAGTGGTTTCCTGCACCAACACAAGTGTGAAAAGTGGTTTTTCAATACTAACACAAGTGCGAAAAGTGGTTTTTCAAAACTAACACAAGTGCGAAAAGTGGTTTTTCAACACTATCACAAGTGCAAAAAGTGTTTTTTCCACACTAATACAAGTGCAAAAGTGGTTTCCTGCACCAATACAAGTGTGAAAAGTGGTTTTTCAACACTAACAGAAGTGCGAAAAGTGGTTTTTCATAACTAACACAAGTGCAAAAAGTGGTTTTTCAACACTATCACAAGTGCAAAAAGTGTTTTTTCCACACTAATACAAGTGCAAAAGTGGTTCCCTGCACCAACACAAGTGCGAAAAGTGGTTTTTCAACACTAACACAAGTGCGAAAAGTGGTTTTTCCACATTAATACAAGTGCAAAAGTGGTTTCCTGCACCAACACAAGTGCGAAAAGTGGTTTTTCAACACTAACACAAGTGCGAAAAGTGGTTTTTCAACACTATCACAAGTGCAAAAGGTGTTTTTTCCACACTATTACAAGTGCAAAAGTGGTTTCCTGCACCAACACAAGTGCAAAAAGTGGTTTTTCAACACTAACACAAGTGCGAAAAGTGGTTTTTCAACACTAACACAAGTGCGAAAAATGGTTTTTCAACACTAACACAAGTGCAAAAAGTGTTTTTTCCACACTAATACAAGTGCAAAAGTGGTTTCCTGCACCAACACAAGTGCGAAAAGTGGTTTTTCAACACTAACACAAGTGCGAAAAGTGGTTTTTCAACACTAACACAAGTGCGAAAAGTGGTTTTTCAACACTAACACAAGTGCGAAAAGTGTTTTTTCCACACTAATACAAGTGCAAAAGTGGTTTCCTGCACCAACACAAGTGCGAAAAGTGGTTTTTCAACACTAACACAAGTGCGAAAAGTGGTTTTTCAACACTAACACAAGTGCGAAAAGTGGTTTTTCAACACTATCACAAGTGCAAAAAGTGTTTTTTCCACACTAATACAAGTGCAAAAGTGGTTTCCTGCACCAACACAAGTGCGAAAAGTGGTTTTTCAACACTAACACAAGTGCGAAAAGTGGTTTTTCAACAATAACACAAGTGCACAAAGTGGTTTTTCCACACTAATACAAGTGCAAAAGTGGTTTCCTGCACCAACACAAGTGCGAAAAGTGGTTTTTAAACACTAACACAAGTGCGAAAAGTGGTTTTTCAACACTATCACAAGTGCAAAAAGTGTTTTTTCCACACTAATACAAGTGCAAAAGTGGTTTCCTGCACCAACACAAGTGCGAAAAGTGGTTTTTCAACACTAACACAAGTGCGAAAAGTGGTTTTTCAACACTATCACAAGTGCAAAAAGTGTTTTTTCCACACTAATACAAGTGCAAAAGTGGTTTCCTGCACCAACACAAGTGTGAAAAGTGGTTTTTCAATACTAACACAAGCGCGAAAAGTGGTTTTTAAACACTAACACAAGTGCGAAAAGTGGTTTTTCCACACTAATACAAGTGCAAAAGTGGTTTCTTGCACCAACACAAGTGCGAAAAGTGGTTTTTCAACACTAACACAAGTGCGAAAAGTGGTTTTTCAACACTATCACAAGTGCAAAAAGTGTTTTTTCCACACTAATACAAGTGCAAAAGTGGTTTCCTGCACGTTTACAAGTGTGAAAAGTGGTTTTTCAACACTAACAGAAGTGCGAAAAGTGGTTTTTCAAAACTAACACAAGTGCAAAAAGTGCTTTTTCAACACTATCACAAGTGCAAAAAGTGTTTTTTCCACACTAATACAAGTGCAAAAGTGGTTCCCTGCACCAACCCAAGTGCGAAAAGTGGTTTTTCAACACTAACACAAGTGCGAAAAGTGGTTTTTCCACATTAATACAAGTGCAAAAGTGGTTTCCTGCACCAACACAAGTGCGAAAAGTGGTTTTTAAACACTAACACAAGTGTGAAAAGTGGTTTTTCAACACTATCACAAGTGCAAAAAGTGTTTTTCCACACTAATACAAGTGCAAAAGTGGTTTCCTGCACCAACACAAGTGCGAAAAGTGGTTTTTCAACACTAACACAAGTGCGAAAAGTGGTTTTTCAACACTAACACAAGTGCGAAAAATGGTTTTTCAACACTAACACAAGTGCAAAAAGTGTTTTTTCCACACTAATACAAGTGCAAAAGTGGTTTCCTGCACCAACACAAGTGCGAAAAGTGGTTTTTCAACACTAACACAAGTGCGAAAAGTGGTTTTTCAACACTAACACAAGTGCGAAAAGTGGTTTTTCAACACTAACACAAGTGCGAAAAGTGTTTTTTCTACACTAATACAAGTGCAAAAGTGGTTTCCTGCACCAACACAAGTGCGAAAAGTGGTTTTTCAACACTAACACAAGTGCGAAAAGTGGTTTTTCAACACTAACACAAGTGCGAAAAGTGGTTTTTCAACACTATCACAAGTGCAAAAAGTGTTTTTTCCACACTAATACAAGTGCAAAAGTGGTTTCCTGCACCAACACAAGTGCGAAAAGTGGTTTTTCAACACTAACACAAGTGCGAAAAGTGGTTTTTCAACAATAACACAAGTGCAAAAAGTGGTTTTTCCACACTAATACAAGTGCAAAAGTGGTTTCCTGCACCAACACAAGTGCGAAAAGTGGTTTTTAAACACTAACACAAGTGCGAAAAGTGGTTTTTCAACACTATCACAAGTGCAAAAAGTGTTTTTTCCACACTAATACAAGTGCAAAAGTGGTTTCCTGCACCAACACAAGTGCGAAAAGTGGTTTTTCAACACTAACACAAGTGCGAAAAGTGGTTTTTCAACACTATCACAAGTGCAAAAAGTGTTTTTTCCACACTAATACAAGTGCAAAAGTGGTTTCCTGCACCAACACAAGTGTGAAAAGTGGTTTTTCAATACTAACAGAAGCGCGAAAAGTGGTTTTTCAACACTAACACAAGTGCGAAAAGTGGTTTTTCCACACTAATACAAGTGCAAAAGTGGTTTCCTGCACCAACACAAGTGCGAAAAGTGGTTTTTCAACACTAACACAAGTGCG
Organism: Myxine glutinosa; assembly: GCF_964187855.1. Lineage (NCBI taxonomy): Eukaryota > Metazoa > Chordata > Myxini > Myxiniformes > Myxinidae > Myxine > Myxine glutinosa. The sequence goes on from NW_027617465.1 coordinate 6,103, forward strand.
AAAAGTGGTTTTTCAACACTATCACAAGTGCAAAAAGTGTTTTTTCCACACTAATACAAGTGCAAAAGTGGTTTCCTGCACGTTTACAAGTGTGAAAAGTGGTTTTTCAATACTAACAGAAGTGCGAAAAGTGGTTTTTCAAAACTAACACAAGTGCAAAAAGTGGTTTTTCAACACTATCACAAGTGCAAAAAGTGTTTTTTCCACACTAATACAAGTGCAAAAGTGGTTCCCTGCACCAACCCAAGTGCGAAAAGTGGTTTTTCAACACTAACACAAGTGCGAAAAGTGGTTTTTCCACATTAATACAAGTGCAAAAGTGGTTTCCTGCACCAACACAAGTGCGAAAAGTGGTTTTTCAACACTAACACAAGTGCGAAAAGTGGTTTTTCAACACTATCACAAGTGCAAAAAGTGTTTTTTCCACACTAATACAAGTGCAAAAGTGGTTTCCTGCACCAACACAAGTGCGAAAAGTGGTTTTTCAACACTAACACAAGTGCGAAAAGTGGTTTTTCAACACTAACACAAGTGCGAAAAATGGTTTTTCAACACTAACACAAGTGCAAAAAGTGTTTTTTCCACACTAATACAAGTGCAAAAGTGGTTTCCTGCACCAACACAAGTGCGAAAAGTGGTTTTTCAACACTAACACAAGTGCGAAAAGTGGTTTTTCAACACTATCACAAGTGCAAAAAGTGTTTTTTCCACACTAATACAAGTGCAAAAGTGGTTTCCTGCACCAACACAAGTGCGAAAAGTGGTTTTTCAACACTAACACAAGTGCGAAAAGTGGTTTTTCAACACTAACACAAGTGCGAAAAGTGGTTTTTCAACACTAACACAAGTGCGAAAAGTGGTTTTTCAACACTAACACAAGTGCGAAAAGTGGTTTTTCCACACTAATACAAGTGCAAAAGTGGTTTCCTGCACCAACACAAGTGCGAAACGTGGTTTTTAAACACTAACACAAGTGTGAAAAGTGGTTTTTCAACACTAACAGAAGTGCGAAAAGTGGTTTTTCAAAACTAACACAAGTGCAAAAAGTGGTTTTTCAACACTATCACAAGTGCAAAAAGTGTTTTTTTCCACACTAATACAAGTGCAAAAGTGGTTTCCTGCACCAACACAAGTGCGAAAAGTGTTTTTTCAACACTAACACAAGTGCTAAAAGTGGTTTTTCAACACTAACACAAGTGCGAAAAGTGGTTTTTTCCACACTAATACAAGTGCAAAAGTGGTTTCCTGCACCAACACAAGTGCGAAAAGTGGTTTTTCAACACTAACACAAGTGCGAAAAGTGGTTTTTCAACACTATCACAAGTGCAAAAAGTGTTTTTTCCACACTAATACAAGTGCAAAAGTGGTTTCCTGCACCAACACAAGTGCGAAAAGTGGTTTTTCAACACTAACACAAGTGCGAAAAGTGGTTTTTCAACACTATCACAAGTGCAAAAAGTGTTTTTTCCACACTAATACAAGTGCAAAAGTGGTTTCCTGCACCAACACAAGTGTGAAAAGTGGTTTTTCAATACTAACAGAAGCGCGAAAAGTGGTTTTTCAACACTAACACAAGTGCGAAAAGTGGTTTTTCCACACTAATACAAGTGCAAAAGTGGTTTCCTGCACCAACACAAGTGCGAAAAGTGGTTTTTCAACACTAACACAAGTGCGAAAAGTGGTTTTTCAACACTATCACAAGTGCAAAAAGTGTTTTTTCCACACTAATACAAGTGCAAAAGTGGTTTCCTGCACCAACACAAGTGTGAAAAGTGGTTTTTCAATACTAACAGAAGTGCGAAAAGTGGTTTTTCAAAACTAACACAAGTGCAAAAAGTGGTTTTTCAACACTATCACAAGTGCAAAAAGTGTTTTTTCCACACTAATACAAGTGCAAAAGTGGTTCCCTGCACCAACCCAAGTGCGAAAAGTGGTTTTTCAACACTAACACAAGTGCGAAAAGTGGTTTTTCCACATTAATACAAGTGCAAAAGTGGTTTCCTGCACCAACACAAGTGCGAAAAGTGGTTTTTCAACACTGACACAAGTGCGAAAAGTGGTTTTTCAACACTATCACAAGTGCAAAAAGTGTTTTTTCCACACTAATACAAGTGCAAAAGTGGTTTCCTGCACCAACACAAGTGCGAAAAGTGGTTTTTCAACACTAACACAAGTGCGAAAAGTGGTTTTTCAACACTAACACAAGTGCGAAAAATGGTTTTTCAACACTAACACAAGTGCAAAAAGTGTTTTTTCCACACTAATACAAGTGCAAAAGTGGTTTCCTGCACCAACACAAGTGCGAAAAGTGGTTTTTCAACACTAACACAAGTGCGAAAAGTGGTTTTTCAACACTATCACAAGTGCAAAAAGTGTTTTTTCCACACTAATACAAGTGCAAAAGTGGTTTCCTGCACCAACACAAGTGCGAAAAGTGGTTTTTCAACACTAACACAAGTGCGAAAAGTGGTTTTTCAACACTAACACAAGTGCGAAAAGTGGTTTTTCAACACTAACACAAGTGCGAAAAGTGGTTTTTCAACACTAACACAAGTGCGAAAAGTGGTTTTTCCACACTAATACAAGTGCAAAAGTGGTTTCCTGCACCAACACAAGTGCGAAACGTGGTTTTTAAACACTAACACAAGTGTGAAAAGTGGTTTTTCAACACTAACAGAAGTGCGAAAAGTGGTTTTTCAAAACTAACACAAGTGCAAAAAGTGGTTTTTCAACACTATCACAAGTGCAAAAAGTGTTTTTTCCACACTAATACAAGTGAAAAAGTGGTTTCCTGCACCAACACAAGTGCGAAAAGTGTTTTTTCAACACTAACATAAGTGCTAAAAGTGGTTTTTCAACACTAACACAAGTGCGAAAAGTGGTTTTTTCCACACTAATACAAGTGCAAAAGTGGTTTCCTGCACCAACACAAGTGCGAAAAGTGGTTTTTCAACACTAACACAAGTGCGAAAAGTGGTTTTTCAACACTATCACAAGTGCAAAAAGTGTTTTTTCCACACTAATACAAGTGCAAAAGTGGTTTCCTGCACCAACACAAGTGCGAAAAGTGGTTTTTCAACACTATCACAAGTGCGAAAAGTGGTTTTTCAACACTAACACAAGTGCGAAAAATGGTTTTTCAACACTAACACAAGTGCAAAAAGTGTTTTTTCCACACTAATACAAGTGCAAAAGTGGTTTCCTGCACCAACACAAGTGCGAAAAGTGGTTTTTCAACACTAACACAAGTGCTAAATGTGGTTTTTCAACACTAACACAAGTGCGAAAAGTGGTTTTTCAACACTATCACAAGTGCGAAAAGTGGTTTTTCAACACTAACACAAGTGCGAAAAATGGTTTTTCAACACTAACACAAGTGCAAAAAGTGTTTTTTCCACACTAATACAAGTGCAAAAGTGGTTTCCTGCACCAACACAAGTGCGAAAAGTGGTTTTTCAACACTAACACAAGTGCTAAATGTGGTTTTTCAACACTAACACAAGTGCGAAAAGTGGTTTTTCCACACTAATACAAGTGCAAAAGTGGTTTCCTGCACCAACACAAGTGCGAAAAGTGGTTTTTCAACACTATCACAAGTGCAAAAAGTGTTTTTTCCACACTAATACAAGTGCAAAAGTGGTTTCCAGCACCAACACAAGTGCGAAAAGTGGTTTTTCAACACTAACACAAGTGCGAAAAGTGGTTTTTCAACACTATCACAAGTGCAAAAAGTGTTTTTTCCACACTAATACAAGTGCAAAAGTGGTTTCCTGCACCAACACAAGTGCGAAAAGTGGTTTTTCAACACTATCACAAGTGCAAAAAGTGTTTTTTCCACACTAATACAAGTGCAAAAGTGGTTTCCTGCACCAACACAAGTGCGAAAAGTGGTTTTTCAACACTAACACAAGTGCGAAAAGTGGTTTTTCAACACTACCACAAGTGCAAAAAGTGTTTTTTCCACACTAATACAAGTGCAAAAGTGGTTTCCTGCACCAACACAAGTGCGAAAAGTGGTTTTTCAACACTAACACAAGTGCGAAAAGTGGTTTTTCAACACTAACACAAGTGCGAAAAATGGTTTTTCAACACTAACACAAGTGCAAAAAGTGTTTTTTCCACACTAATACAAGTGCAAAAGTGGTTTCCTGCACCAACACAAGTGCGAAAAGTGGTTTTTCAACACTAACACAAGTGCGAAAAGTGGTTTTTCAACACTATCACAAGTGCAAAAAGTGTTTTTTCCACACTAATACAAGTGCAAAAGTGGTTTCCTGCACCAACACAAGTGCGAAAAGTGGTTTTTCAACACTAACACAAGTGCGAAAAGTGGTTTTTCAACACTAACACAAGTGCGAAAAGTGGTTTTTCAACACTAACACAAGTGCGAAAAGTGGTTTTTCAACACTAACACAAGTGCGAAAAGTGGTTTTTTCCACACTAATACAAGTGCAAAAGTGGTTTCCTGCACCAACACAAGTGCGAAACGTGGTTTTTAAACACTAACACAAGTGTGAAAAGTGGTTTTTCAACACTAACAGAAGTGCGAAAAGTGGTTTTTCAAAACTAACACAAGTGCAAAAAGTGGTTTTTCAACACTATCACAAGTGCAAAAAGTGTTTTTTCCACACTAATACAAGTGCAAAAGTGGTTTCCTGCACCAACACAAGTGCGAAAAGTGTTTTTTCAACACTAACACAAGTGCTAAAAGTGGTTTTTCAACACTAACACAAGTGCGAAAAGTGGTTTTTTCCACACTAATACAAGTGCAAAAGTGGTTTCCTGCACCAACACAAGTGCGAAAAGTGGTTTTTCAACACTAACACAAGTGCGAAAAGTGGTTTTTCAACACTATCACAAGTGCAAAAAGTGTTTTTTCCACACTAATACAAGTGCAAAAGTGGTTTCCTGCACCAACACAAGTGCGAAAAGTGGTTTTTCAACACTATCACAAGTGCGAAAAGTGGTTTTTCAACACTAACACAAGTGCGAAAAATGGTTTTTCAACACTAACACAAGTGCAAAAAGTGTTTTTTCCACACTAATACAAGTGCAAAAGTGGTTTCCTGCACCAACACAAGTGCGAAAAGTGGTTTTTCAACACTAACACAAGTGCTAAATGTGGTTTTTCAACACTAACACAAGTGCGAAAAGTGGTTTTTCAACACTATCACAAGTGCGAAAAGTGGTTTTTCAACACTAACACAAGTGCGAAAAATGGTTTTTCAACACTAACACAAGTGCAAAAAGTGTTTTTTCCACACTAATACAAGTGCAAAAGTGGTTTCCTGCACCAACACAAGTGCGAAAAGTGGTTTTTCAACACTAACACAAGTGCTAAATGTGGTTTTTCAACACTAACACAAGTGCGAAAAGTGGTTTTTCCACACTAATACAAGTGCAAAAGTGGTTTCCTGCACCAACACAAGTGCGAAAAGTGGTTTTTCAACACTATCACAAGTGCAAAAAGTGTTTTTTCCACACTAATACAAGTGCAAAAGTGGTTTCCAGCACCAACACAAGTGCGAAAAGTGGTTTTTCAACACTAACACAAGTGCGAAAAGTGTTTTTTCCACACTAATACAAGTGCAAAAGTGGTTTCCTGCACCAACACAAGTGCGAAAAGTGGTTTTTCAACACTAACACAAGTGCGAAAAGTGGTTTTTCAACACTAACACAAGTGCGAAAAGTGGTTTTTCAACACTATCACAAGTGCAAAAAGTGTTTTTTCCACACTAATACAAGTACAAAAGTGGTTTCCTGCACCAACACAAGTGCGAAAAGTGGTTTTTCAACACTAACACAAGTGCGAAAAGTGGTTTTTCAACACTATCACAAGTGCAAAAAGTGTTTTTTCCACACTAATACAAGTGCAAAAGTGGTTTCCTGCACCAACACAAGTGCGAAAAGTGGTTTTTCAATACTAACACAAGTGCGAAAAGTGGTTTTTCAACACTATCACAAGTGCAAAAAGTGTTTTTTTCACACTAATACAAGTGCAAAAGTGGTTTCCTGCACCAATACAAGTGTGAAAAGTGGTTTTTCAACACTAACAGAAGTGCGAAAAGTGGTTTTTCAAAACTAACACATGTGCAAAAAGTGGTTTTTCAACACTATCACAAGTGCAAAAAGTGTTTTTTCCACACTAATACAAGTGCAAAAGTGGTTTCCTGCACCAACACAAGTGCGAAAAGTGTTTTTTCAACACTAACACAAGTGCTAAAAGTGGTTTTTCAACACTAACACAAGTGCGAAAAGTGGTTTTTCCACACTAATACAAGTGCAAAAGTGGTTTCCTGCACCAACACAAGTGCGAAAAGTGGTTTTTCAACACTAACACAAGTGCGAAAAGTGGTTTTTCAACACTATCACAAGTGCAAAAAGTGTTTTTTCCACACTAATACAAGTGCAAAAGTGGTTTCCTGCACCAACACAAGTGCGAAAAGTGGTTTTTCAACACTAACACAAGTGCGAAAAGTGGTTTTTCAACACCAACACAAGTGCGAAAAGTGGTTTTTCAACACTAACACAAGTGCGAAAAGTGTTTTTTCCACACTAATACAAGTGCAAAAGTGGTTTCCTGCACCAACACAAGTGCGAAAAGTGGTTTTTCAACACTAACACAAGTGCGAAAAGTGGTTTTTCAACACTAACACAAGTGCGAAAAGTGGTTTTTCAACACTATCACAAGTGCAAAAAGTGTTTTTTCCACACTAATACAAGTGCAAAAGTGGTTTCCTGCACCAACACAAGTGCGAAAAGTGGTTTTTCAACACTAACACAAGTGCGAAAAGTGGTTTTTCAACAATAACACAAGTGCGAAAAGTGGTTTTTCCACACTAATACAAGTGCAAAAGTGGTTTCCTGCACCAACACAAGTGCGAAAAGTGGTTTTTAAACACTAACACAAGTGCGAAAAGTGGTTTTTCAACACTATCACAAGTGCAAAAAGTGTTTTTTCCACACTAATACAAGTGCAAAAGTGGTTTCCTGCACCAACACAAGTGCGAAAAGTGGTTTTTCAACACTAACACAAGTGCGAAAAGTGGTTTTTCAACACTATCACAAGTGCAAAAAGTGTTTTTTCCACACTAATACAAGTGCAAAAGTGGTTTCCTGCACCAACACAAGTGTGAAAAGTGGTTTTTCAATACTAACACAAGCGCGAAAAGTGGTTTTTCAACACTAGCACAAGTGCGAAAAGTGGTTTTTCCACACTAATACAAGTGCAAAAGTGGTTTCCTGCACCAACACAAGTGCGAAAAGTGGTTTTTCAACACTAACACAAGTGCGAAAAGTGGTTTTTCAACACTATCACAAGTGCAAAAAGTGTTTTTTCCACACTAATACAAGTGCAAAAGTGGTTTCCTGCACCAATACAAGTGTGAAAAGTGGTTTTTCAACACTAACAGAAGTGCGAAAAGTGGTTTTTCAAAACTAACACAAGTGCAAAAAGTGGTTTTTCAACACTATCACAAGTGCAAAAAGTGTTTTTTCCACACTAATACAAGTGCAAAAGTGGATCCCTGCACCAACACAAGTGCGAAAAGTGGTTTTCAACACTAACACAAGTGCAAAAAGTGTTTTTTCCACACTAATACAAGTGCAAAAGTGGTTCCCTGCACCAACCCAAGTGCGAAAAGTGGTTTTTCAACACTAACACAAGTGCGAAAAGTGGTTTTTCCACATTAATACAAGTGCAAAAGTGGTTTCCTGCACCAACACAAGTGCGAAAAGTGGTTTTTCAACACTGACACAAGTGCGAAAAGTGGTTTTTCAACACTATCACAAGTGCAAAAAGTGTTTTTTCCACACTAATACAAGTGCAAAAGTGGTTTCCTGCACCAACACAAGTGCGAAAAGTGGTTTTTCAACACTAACACAAGTGCGAAAAGTGGTTTTTCAACACTAACACAAGTGCGAAAAATGGTTTTTCAACACTAACACAAGTGCAAAAAGTGTTTTTTCCACACTAATACAAGTGCAAAAGTGGTTTCCTGCACCAACACAAGTGCGAAAAGTGGTTTTTCAACACTAACACAAGTGCGAAAAGTGGTTTTTCAACACTATCACAAGTGCAAAAAGTGTTTTTTCCACACTAATACAAGTGCAAAAGTGGTTTCCTGCACCAACACAAGTGCGAAAAGTGGTTTTTCAACACTAACACAAGTGCGAAAAGTGGTTTTTCAACACTAACACAAGTGCGAAAAGTGGTTTTTCAACACTAACACAAGTGCGAAAAGTGGTTTTTCAACACTAACACAAGTGCGAAAAGTGGTTTTTCCACACTAATACAAGTGCAAAAGTGGTTTCCTGCACCAACACAAGTGCGAAACGTGGTTTTTAAACACTAACACAAGTGTGAAAAGTGGTTTTTCAACACTAACAGAAGTGCGAAAAGTGGTTTTTCAAAACTAACACAAGTGCAAAAAGTGGTTTTTCAACACTATCACAAGTGCAAAAAGTGTTTTTTCCACACTAATACAAGTGCAAAAGTGGTTTCCTGCACCAACACAAGTGCGAAAAGTGTTTTTTCAACACTAACATAAGTGCTAAAAGTGGTTTTTCAACACTAACACAAGTGCGAAAAGTGGTTTTTTCCACAGTAATACAAGTGCAAAAGTGGTTTCCTGCACCAACACAAGTGCGAAAAGTGGTTTTTCAACACTAACACAAGTGCGAAAAGTGGTTTTTCAACACTATCACAAGTGCAAAAAGTGTTTTTTCCACACTAATACAAGTGCAAAAGTGGTTTCCTGCACCAACACAAGTGCGAAAAGTGGTTTTTCAACACTATCACAAGTGCGAAAAGTGGTTTTTCAACACTAACACAAGTGCGAAAAATGGTTTTTCAACACTAACACAAGTGCAAAAAGTGTTTTTTCCACACTAATACAAGTGCAAAAGTGGTTTCCTGCACCAACACAAGTGCGAAAAGTGGTTTTTCAACACTAACACAAGTGCTAAATGTGGTTTTTCAACACTAACACAAGTGCGAAAAGTGGTTTTTCAACACTATCACAAGTGCGAAAAGTGGTTTTTCAACACTAACACAAGTGCGAAAAATGGTTTTTCAACACTAACACAAGTGCAAAAAGTGTTTTTTCCACACTAATACAAGTGCAAAAGTGGTTTCCTGCACCAACACAAGTGCGAAAAGTGGTTTTTCAACACTAACACAAGTGCTAAATGTGGTTTTTCAACACTAACACAAGTGCGAAAAGTGGTTTTTCCACACTAATACAAGTGCAAAAGTGGTTTCCTGCACCAACACAAGTGCGAAAAGTGGTTTTTCAACACTATCACAAGTGCAAAAAGTGTTTTTTCCACACTAATACAAGTGCAAAAGTGGTTTCCAGCACCAACACAAGTGCGAAAAGTGGTTTTTCAACACTAACACAAGTGCGAAAAGTGGTTTTTCAACACTATCACAAGTGCAAAAAGTGTTTTTTCCACACTAATACAAGTGCAAAAGTGGTTTCCTGCACCAACACAAGTGCGAAAAGTGGTTTTTCAACACTATCACAAGTGCAAAAAGTGTTTTTTCCACACTAATACAAGTGCAAAAGTGGTTTCCTGCACCAACACAAGTGCGAAAAGTGGTTTTTCAACACTAACACAAGTGCGAAAAGTGGTTTTTCAACACTACCACAAGTGCAAAAAGTGTTTTTTCCACACTAATACAAGTGCAAAAGTGGTTTCCTGCACCAACACAAGTGCGAAAAGTGGTTTTTCAACACTAACACAAGTGCGAAAAGTGGTTTTTCAACACTATCACAAGTGCAAAAAGTGTTTTTTCCACACTAATACAAGTGCAAAAGTGGTTTCCTGCACCAACACAAGTGCGAAAAGTGGTTTTTCAACACTAACACAAGTGCGAAAAGTGGTTTTTCAACACTAACACAAGTGCGAAAAATGGTTTTTCAACACTAACACAAGTGCAAAAAGTGTTTTTTCCATACTAATACAAGTGCAAAAGTGGTTTCCTGCACCAACACAAGTGCGAAAAGTGGTTTTTCAACACTAACACAAGTGCGAAAAGTGGTTTTTCAACACTATCACAAGTGCAAAAAGTGTTTTTTCCACACTAATACAAGTGCAAAAGTGGTTTCCTGCACCAACACAAGTGCGAAAAGTGGTTTTTCAACACTAACACAAGTGCGAAAAGTGGTTTTTCAACACTAACACAAGTGCGAAAAGTGGTTTTTCAACACTAACACAAGTGCGAAAAGTGGTTTTTCAACACTAAAACAAGTGCGAAAAGTGGTTTTTCCACACTAATACAAGTGCAAAAGTGGTTTCCTGCACCAACACAAGTGCGAAACGTGGTTTTTAAACACTAACACAAGTGTGAAAAGTGGTTTTTCAACACTAACAGAAGTGCGAAAAGTGGTTTTTCAAAACTAACACAAGTGCAAAAAGTGGTTTTTCAACACTATCACAAGTGCAAAAAGTGTTTTTTCCACACTAATACAAGTGCAAAAGTGGTTTCCTGCACCAACACAAGTGCGAAAAGTGTTTTTTCAACACTAACACAAGTGCTAAAAGTGGTTTTTCAACACTAACACAAGTGCGAAAAGTGGTTTTTTCCACACTAATACAAGTGCAAAAGTGGTTTCCTGCACCAACACAAGTGCGAAAAGTGGTTTTTCAACACTAACACAAGTGCGAAAAGTGGTTTTTCAACACTATCACAAGTGCAAAAAGTGTTTTTTCCACACTAATACAAGTGCAAAAGTGGTTTCCTGCACCAACACAAGTGCGAAAAGTGGTTTTTCAACACTATCACAAGTGCGAAAAGTGGTTTTTCAACACTAACACAAGTGCGAAAAATGGTTTTTCAACACTAACACAAGTGCAAAAAGTGTTTTTTCCACACTAATACAAGTGCAAAAGTGGTTTCCTGCACCAACACAAGTGCGAAAAGTGGTTTTTCAACACTAACACAAGTGCTAAATGTGGTTTTTCAACACTAACACAAGTGCGAAAAGTGGTTTTTCAACACTATCACAAGTGCGAAAAGTGGTTTTTCAACACTAACACAAGTGCGAAAAATGGTTTTTCAACACTAACACAAGTGCAAAAAGTGTTTTTTCCACACTAATACAAGTGCAAAAGTGGTTTCCTGCACCAACACAAGTGCGACAAGTGGTTTTTCAACACTAACACAAGTGCTAAATGTGGTTTTTCAACACTAACACAAGTGCGAAAAGTGGTTTTTCCACACTAATACAAGTGCAAAAGTGGTTTCCTGCACCAACACAAGTGCGAAAAGTGGTTTTTCAACACTATCACAAGTGCAAAAAGTGTTTTTTCCACACTAATACAAGTGCAAAAGTGGTTTCCAGCACCAACACAAGTGCGAAAAGTGGTTTTTCAACACTAACACAAGTGCGAAAAGTGGTTTTTCAACACTATCACAAGTGCAAAAAGTGTTTTTTCCACACTAATACAAGTGCAAAAGTGGTTTCCTGCACCAACACAAGTGCGAAAAGTGGTTTTTCAACACTATCACAAGTGCAAAAAGTGTTTTTTCCACACTAATACAAGTGCAAAAGTGGTTTCCTGCACCAACACAAGTGCGAAAAGTGGTTTTTCAACACTAACACAAGTGCGAAAAGTGGTTTTTCAACACTATCACAAGTGCAAAAAGTGTTTTTTCCACACTAATACAAGTGCAAAAGTGGTTTCCTGCACCAACACAAGTGCGAAAAGTGGTTTTTCAACACTAACACAAGTGCGAAAAGTGGTTTTTCAACACTAACACAAGTGCGAAAAATGGTTTTTCAACACTAACACAAGTGCAAAAAGTGTTTTTTCCACACTAATACAAGTGCAAAAGTGGTTTCCTGCACCAACACAAGTGCGAAAAGTGGTTTTTCAACACTAACACAAGTGCGAAAAGTGGGTTTTCAACACTATCACAAGTGCAAAAAGTGTTTTTTCCACACTAATACAAGTGCAAAAGTGGTTTCCTGCACCAACACAAGTGCGAAAAGTGGTTTTTCAACACTAACACAAGTGCGAAAAGTGGTTTTTCAACACTAACACAAGTGCGAAAAGTGGTTTTTCAACACTAACACAAGTGCGAAAAGTGGTTTTTCAACACTAACACAAGTGCGAAAAGTGGTTTTTCCACACTAATACAAGTGCAAAAGTGGTTTCCTGCACCAACACAAGTGCGAAACGTGGTTTTTAAACACTAACACAAGTGTGAAAAGTGGTTTTTCAACACTAACAGAAGTGCGAAAAGTGGTTTTTCAAAACTAACACAAGTGCAAAAAGTGGTTTTTCAACACTATCACAAGTGCAAAAAGTGTTTTTTCCACACTAATACAAGTGCAAAAGTGGTTTCCTGCACCAACACAAGTGCGAAAAGTGTTTTTTCAACACTAACACAAGTGCTAAAAGTGGTTTTTCAACACTAACACAAGTGCGAAAAGTGGTTTTTTCCACACTAATACAAGTGCAAAAGTGGTTTTCCTGCACCAACACAAGTGTGAAAAGTGGTTTTTCAACACTAACACAAGTGCGAAAAGTGGTTTTTCAACACTAACACAAGTGCGAAAAGTGGTTTTTCAACACTAACACAAGTGCGAAAAGTGTTTTTTCCACACTAATACAAGTGCAAAAGTGGTTTCCTGCACCAACACAAGTGCGAAAAGTGGTTTTACAACACTAACACAAGTGCGAAAAGTGGTTTTTCAACACTAACACAAGTGCGAAAAGTGGTTTTTCAACACTATCACAAGTGCAAAAAGTGTTTTTTCCACACTAATACAAGTGCAAAAGTGGTTTCCTGCACCAACACAAGTGCGAAAAGTGGTTTTTCAACACTAACACAAGTGCGAAAAGTGGTTTTTCAACAATAACACAAGTGCGAAAAGTGGTTTTTCCACACTAATACAAGTGCAAAAGTGGTTTCCTGCACCAACACAAGTGCGAAAAGTGGTTTTTAAACACTAACACAAGTGCAAAAAGTGGTTTTTCAACACTATCACAAGTGCAAAATGTGTTTTTTCCACACTAATACAAGTGCAAAAGTGGTTTCCTGCACCAACACAAGTGCGAAAACTGGTTTTTCAACAATAACACAAGTGCGAAAAGTGGTTTTTCAACACTATCACAAGTGCAAAAAGTGTTTTTTCCACACTAATACAAGTGCAAAAGTGGTTACCTGCACCAACACAAGTGCGAAAAGTGTTTTTTCAACACTAACACAAGTGCGAAAAGTGGTTTTTCAACACTAACACAAGTGTGAAAAGTGGTTTTTCCACACTAATACAAGTGCAAAAGTGGTTTCTTGCACCAACAGGAACACTATCACAAGTAGTGTTCTTGTGATACTACTTCACAAGAAACCAACTTGTGTTGGTTTCCTGCACCAACACAAGTGCGAAAAGTGGTTTTTCAACACTAACACAAGTGCGAAAAGTGGTTTTTCAACACTATCACAAGTGCAAATAAGTGTTTTTTCCACACTAATACAAGTGCAAAAGTGGTTTCCTGCACCAACACAAGTGCGAAAAGTGGTTTTTCAACACTAACACTAGTGCGAAAAGTGGTTTTTCAACACTACCACAAGTGAGAAAAGTGTTTTTTCCACACTAATACAAGTGCAAAAGTGGTTTCCTGCACCAACACAAGTGCGAAAAGTGGTTTTTCAACACGAACACAAGTGCGAAAAGTGGTTTTTCAACACTATCACAAGTGCAAAAAGTGTTTTTTCCACACTAATACCAGTGCAAAAGTGGTTTCCTGCACCAACACAAGTGCGAAAAGTGGTTTTTAAACACTAACACAAGTGCGAAAAGTGGTTTTTCAACACTATCACAAGTGCAAAAAGTGTTTTTTCCACACTAATACAAGTGCAAAAGTGGTTTCCTGCACCAACACAAGTGCGAAAAGTGGTTTTTCAACACTAACACAAGTGCGAAAAGTGGGTTTTCAACACTATCACAAGTGCAAAAAGTGTTTTTTCCACACTAATACAAGTGCAAAAGTGGTTTCCTGCACCAACACAAGTGTGAAAAGTGGTTTTTCAATACTAACACAAGCGCGAAAAGTGGTTTTTCAAAACTAACACAAGTGCAAAAAGTGGTTTTTCAACACTATCACAAGTGCAAAAAGTGTTTTTTCCACACTAATACAAGTGCAAAAGTGGTTTCCTGCACCAATACAAGTGTGAAAAGTGGTTTTTCAACACTAACAGAAGTGCGAAAAGTGGTTTTTCAAAACTAACACAAGTGCAAAAAGTGGTTTTTCAACACTATCACAAGTGCAAAAAGTGTTTTTTCCACACTAATACAAGTGCAAAAGTGGTTTCCTGCACCAACACAAGTGTGAAAAGTGGTTTTTCAATACTAACACAAGTGCGAAAAGTGGTTTTTCAAAACTAACACAAGTGCGAAAAGTCGTTTTTCAACACTATCACAAGTGCAAAAAGTGTTTTTTCCACACTAATACAAGTGCAAAAGTGGTTTCCTGCACCAATACAAGTGTGAAAAGTGGTTTTTCAACACTAACAGAAGTGCGAAAAGTGGTTTTTCATAACTAACACAAGTGCAAAAAGTGGTTTTTCAACACTATCACAAGTGCAAAAAGTGTTTTTTCCACACTAATACAAGTGCAAAAGTGGTTCCCTGCACCAACACAAGTGCGAAAAGTGGTTTTTCAACACTAACACAAGTGCGAAAAGTGGTTTTTCCACATTAATACAAGTGCAAAAGTGGTTTCCTGCACCAACACAAGTGCGAAAAGTGGTTTTTCAACACTAACACAAGTGCGAAAAGTGGTTTTTCAACACTATCACAAGTGCAAAAGGTGTTTTTTCCACACTATTACAAGTGCAAAAGTGGTTTCCTGCACCAACACAAGTGCAAAAAGTGGTTTTTCAACACTAACACAAGTGCGAAAAGTGGTTTTTCAACACTAACACAAGTGCGAAAAATGGTTTTTCAACACTAACACAAGTGCAAAAAGTGTTTTTTCCACACTAATACAAGTGCAAAAGTGGTTTCCTGCACCAACACAAGTGCGAAAAGTGGTTTTTCAACACTAACACAAGTGCGAAAAGTGGTTTTTCAACACTAACACAAGTGCGAAAAGTGGTTTTTCAACACTAACACAAGTGCGAAAAGTGTTTTTTCCACACTAATACAAGTGCAAAAGTGGTTTCCTGCACCAACACAAGTGCGAAAAGTGGTTTTTCAACACTAACACAAGTGCGAAAAGTGGTTTTTCAACACTAACACAAGTGCGAAAAGTGGTTTTTCAACACTATCACAAGTGCAAAAAGTGTTTTTTCCACACTAATACAAGTGCAAAAGTGGTTTCCTGCACCAACACAAGTGCGAAAAGTGGTTTTTCAACACTAACACAAGTGCGAAAAGTGGTTTTTCAACAATAACACAAGTGCACAAAGTGGTTTTTCCACACTAATACAAGTGCAAAAGTGGTTTCCTGCACCAACACAAGTGCGAAAAGTGGTTTTTAAACACTAACACAAGTGCGAAAAGTGGTTTTTCAACACTATCACAAGTGCAAAAAGTGTTTTTTCCACACTAATACAAGTGCAAAAGTGGTTTCCTGCACCAACACAAGTGCGAAAAGTGGTTTTTCAACACTAACACAAGTGCGAAAAGTGGTTTTTCAACACTATCACAAGTGCAAAAAGTGTTTTTTCCACACTAATACAAGTGCAAAAGTGGTTTCCTGCACCAACACAAGTGTGAAAAGTGGTTTTTCAATACTAACACAAGCGCGAAAAGTGGTTTTTAAACACTAACACAAGTGCGAAAAGTGGTTTTTCCACACTAATACAAGTGCAAAAGTGGTTTCTTGCACCAACACAAGTGCGAAAAGTGGTTTTTCAACACTAACACAAGTGCGAAAAGTGGTTTTTCAACACTATCACAAGTGCAAAAAGTGTTTTTTCCACACTAATACAAGTGCAAAAGTGGTTTCCTGCACGTTTACAAGTGTGAAAAGTGGTTTTTCAACACTAACAGAAGTGCGAAAAGTGGTTTTTCAAAACTAACACAAGTGCAAAAAGTGCTTTTTCAACACTATCACAAGTGCAAAAAGTGTTTTTTCCACACTAATACAAGTGCAAAAGTGGTTCCCTGCACCAACCCAAGTGCGAAAAGTGGTTTTTCAACACTAACACAAGTGCGAAAAGTGGTTTTTCCACATTAATACAAGTGCAAAAGTGGTTTCCTGCACCAACACAAGTGCGAAAAGTGGTTTTTAAACACTAACACAAGTGTGAAAAGTGGTTTTTCAACACTATCACAAGTGCAAAAAGTGTTTTTCCACACTAATACAAGTGCAAAAGTGGTTTCCTGCACCAACACAAGTGCGAAAAGTGGTTTTTCAACACTAACACAAGTGCGAAAAGTGGTTTTTCAACACTAACACAAGTGCGAAAAATGGTTTTTCAACACTAACACAAGTGCAAAAAGTGTTTTTTCCACACTAATACAAGTGCAAAAGTGGTTTCCTGCACCAACACAAGTGCGAAAAGTGGTTTTTCAACACTAACACAAGTGCGAAAAGTGGTTTTTCAACACTATCACAAGTGCAAAAAGTGTTTTTTCCACACTAATACAAGTGCAAAAGTGGTTTCCTGCACCAACACAAGTGCGAAAAGTGGTTTTTCAACACTAACACAAGTGCGAAAAGTGGTTTTTCAACACTAACAAAAGTGCGAAAAGTGGTTTTTCAACACTAACACAAGTGCGAAAAGTGGTTTTTCAACACTAACACAAGTGCGAAAAGTGGTTTTTACACACTAATACAAGTGCAAAAGTGGTTTCCTGCACCAACACAAGTGCGAAACGTGGTTTTAAAACACTAACACAAGTGCGAAAAGTGGTTTTTCAACACTATCACAAGTGCAAAAAGTGTTTTTTCCACACTAATACAAGTGCAAAAGTGGTTTCCTGCACCAACACAAGTGCGAAAAGTGGTTTTTCAACACTAACACAAGTACGAAAAGTGGTTTTTCAACACTATCACAAGTGCAAAAGGTGTTTTTTCCACACTAATACAAGTGCAAAAGTGGTTTCCTGCACCAACACAAGTGCAAAAAGTGGTTTTTCAACACTAACACAAGTGCGAAAAGTGGTTTTTCAACACTAACACAAGTGCGAAAAATGGTTTTTCAACACTAACACAAGTGCAAAAAGTGTTTTTTCCACACTAATACAAGTGCAAAAGTGGTTTCCTGCACCAACACAAGTGCGAAAAGTGGTTTTTCAACACTAACACAAGTGCGAAAAGTGGTTTTTCAACACTAACACAAGTGCGAAAAGTGGTTTTTCAACACTAACACAAGTGCGAAAAGTGTTTTTTCCACACTAATACAAGTGCAAAAGTGGTTTCCTGCACCAACACAAGTGCGAAAAGTGGTTTTTCAACACTAACACAAGTGCGAAAAGTGGTTTTTCAACACTAACACAAGTGCGAAAAGTGGTTTTTCAACACTATCACAAGTGCAAAAAGTGTTTTTTCCACACTAATACAAGTGCAAAAGTGGTTTCCTGCACCAACACAAGTGCGAAAAGTGGTTTTTCAACACTAACACAAGTGCGAAAAGTGGTTTTTCAACAATAACACAAGTGCAAAAAGTGGTTTTTCCACACTAATACAAGTGCAAAAGTGGTTTCCTGCACCAACACAAGTGCGAAAAGTGGTTTTTAAACACTAACACAAGTGCGAAAAGTGGTTTTTCAACACTATCACAAGTGCAAAAAGTGTTTTTTCCACACTAATACAAGTGCAAAAGTGGTTTCCTGCACCAACACAAGTGCGAAAAGTGGTTTTTCAACACTAACACAAGTGCGAAAAGTGGTTTTTCAACACTATCACAAGTGCAAAAAGTGTTTTTTCCACACTAATACAAGTGCAAAAGTGGTTTCCTGCACCAACACAAGTGTGAAAAGTGGTTTTTCAATACTAACAGAAGCGCGAAAAGTGGTTTTTCAACACTAACACAAGTGCGAAAAGTGGTTTTTCCACACTAATACAAGTGCAAAAGTGGTTTCCTGCACCAACACAAGTGCGAAAAGTGGTTTTTCAACACTAACACAAGTGCGAAAAGTGGTTTTTCAACACTATCACAAGTGCAAAAAGTGTTTTTTCCACACTAATACAAGTGCAAAAGTGGTTTCCTGCACGTTTACAAGTGTGAAAAGTGGTTTTTCAATACTAACAGAAGTGCGAAAAGTGGTTTTTCAAAACTAACACAAGTGCAAAAAGTGGTTTTTCAACACTATCACAAGTGCAAAAAGTGTTTTTTCCACACTAATACAAGTGCAAAAGTGGTTCCCTGCACCAACCCAAGTGCGAAAAGTGGTTTTTCAACACTAACACAAGTGCGAAAAGTGGTTTTTCCACATTAATACAAGTGCAAAAGTGGTTTCCTGCACCAACACAGGTGCGAAAAGTGGTTTTTCAACACTAACACAAGTGCGAAAAGTGGTTTTTCAACACTATCACAAGTGCAAAAAGTGTTTTTTCCACACTAATACAAGTGCAAAAGTGGTTTCCTGCACCAACACAAGTGCGAAAAGTGGTTTTTCAACACTAACACAAGTGCGAAAAGTGGTTTTTCAACACTAACACAAGTGCGAAAAATGGTTTTTCAACACTAACACAAGTGCAAAAAGTGTTTTTTCCACACTAATACAAGTGCAAAAGTGGTTTCCTGCACCAACACAAGTGCGAAAAGTGGTTTTTCAACACTAACACAAGTGCGAAAAGTGGTTTTTCAACACTATCACAAGTGCAAAAAGTGTTTTTTCCACACTAATACAAGTGCAAAAGTGGTTTCCTGCACCAACACAAGTGCGAAAAGTGGTTTTTCAACACTAACACAAGTGCGAAAAGTGGTTTTTCAACACTAACACAAGTGCGAAAAGTGGTTTTTCAACACTAACACAAGTGCGAAAAGTGGTTTTTCAACACTAACACAAGTGCGAAAAGTGGTTTTTCCACACTAATACAAGTGCAAAAGTGGTTTCCTGCACCAACACAAGTGCGAAACGTGGTTTTTAAACACTAACACAAGTGTGAAAAGTGGTTTTTCAACACTAACAGAAGTGCGAAAAGTGGTTTTTCAAAACTAACACAAGTGCAAAAAGTGGTTTTTCAACACTATCACAAGTGCAAAAAGTGTTTTTTTCCACACTAATACAAGTGCAAAAGTGGTTTCCTGCACCAACACAAGTGCGAAAAGTGTTTTTTCAACACTAACACAAGTGCTAAAAGTGGTTTTTCAACACTAACACAAGTGCGAAAAGTGGTTTTTTCCACACTAATACAAGTGCAAAAGTGGTTTCCTGCACCAACACAAGTGCGAAAAGTGGTTTTTCAACACTAACACAAGTGCGAAAAGTGGTTTTTCAACACTATCACAAGTGCAAAAAGTGTTTTTTCCACACTAATACAAGTGCAAAAGTGGTTTCCTGCACCAACACAAGTGCGAAAAGTGGTTTTTCAACACTAACACAAGTGCGAAAAGTGGTTTTTCAACACTATCACAAGTGCAAAAAGTGTTTTTTCCACACTAATACAAGTGCAAAAGTGGTTTCCTGCACCAACACAAGTGTGAAAAGTGGTTTTTCAATACTAACAGAAGCGCGAAAAGTGGTTTTTCAACACTAACACAAGTGCGAAAAGTGGTTTTTCCACACTAATACAAGTGCAAAAGTGGTTTCCTGCACCAACACAAGTGCGAAAAGTGGTTTTTCAACACTAACACAAGTGCGAAAAGTGGTTTTTCAACACTATCACAAGTGCAAAAAGTGTTTTTTCCACACTAATACAAGTGCAAAAGTGGTTTCCTGCACCAACACAAGTGTGAAAAGTGGTTTTTCAATACTAACAGAAGTGCGAAAAGTGGTTTTTCAAAACTAACACAAGTGCAAAAAGTGGTTTTTCAACACTATCACAAGTGCAAAAAGTGTTTTTTCCACACTAATACAAGTGCAAAAGTGGTTCCCTGCACCAACCCAAGTGCGAAAAGTGGTTTTTCAACACTAACACAAGTGCGAAAAGTGGTTTTTCCACATTAATACAAGTGCAAAAGTGGTTTCCTGCACCAACACAAGTGCGAAAAGTGGTTTTTCAACACTGACACAAGTGCGAAAAGTGGTTTTTCAACACTATCACAAGTGCAAAAAGTGTTTTTTCCACACTAATACAAGTGCAAAAGTGGTTTCCTGCACCAACACAAGTGCGAAAAGTGGTTTTTCAACACTAACACAAGTGCGAAAAGTGGTTTTTCAACACTAACACAAGTGCGAAAAATGGTTTTTCAACACTAACACAAGTGCAAAAAGTGTTTTTTCCACACTAATACAAGTGCAAAAGTGGTTTCCTGCACCAACACAAGTGCGAAAAGTGGTTTTTCAACACTAACACAAGTGCGAAAAGTGGTTTTTCAACACTATCACAAGTGCAAAAAGTGTTTTTTCCACACTAATACAAGTGCAAAAGTGGTTTCCTGCACCAACACAAGTGCGAAAAGTGGTTTTTCAACACTAACACAAGTGCGAAAAGTGGTTTTTCAACACTAACACAAGTGCGAAAAGTGGTTTTTCAACACTAACACAAGTGCGAAAAGTGGTTTTTCAACACTAACACAAGTGCGAAAAGTGGTTTTTCCACACTAATACAAGTGCAAAAGTGGTTTCCTGCACCAACACAAGTGCGAAACGTGGTTTTTAAACACTAACACAAGTGTGAAAAGTGGTTTTTCAACACTAACAGAAGTGCGAAAAGTGGTTTTTCAAAACTAACACAAGTGCAAAAAGTGGTTTTTCAACACTATCACAAGTGCAAAAAGTGTTTTTTCCACACTAATACAAGTGCAAAAGTGGTTTCCTGCACCAACACAAGTGCGAAAAGTGTTTTTTCAACACTAACATAAGTGCTAAAAGTGGTTTTTCAACACTAACACAAGTGCGAAAAGTGGTTTTTTCCACACTAATACAAGTGCAAAAGTGGTTTCCTGCACCAACACAAGTGCGAAAAGTGGTTTTTCAACACTAACACAAGTGCGAAAAGTGGTTTTTCAACACTATCACAAGTGCAAAAAGTGTTTTTTCCACACTAATACAAGTGCAAAAGTGGTTTCCTGCACCAACACAAGTGCGAAAAGTGGTTTTTCAACACTATCACAAGTGCGAAAAGTGGTTTTTCAACACTAACACAAGTGCGAAAAATGGTTTTTCAACACTAACACAAGTGCAAAAAGTGTTTTTTCCACACTAATACAAGTGCAAAAGTGGTTTCCTGCACCAACACAAGTGCGAAAAGTGGTTTTTCAACACTAACACAAGTGCTAAATGTGGTTTTTCAACACTAACACAAGTGCGAAAAGTGGTTTTTCAACACTATCACAAGTGCGAAAAGTGGTTTTTCAACACTAACACAAGTGCGAAAAATGGTTTTTCAACACTAACACAAGTGCAAAAAGTGTTTTTTCCACACTAATACAAGTGCAAAAGTGGTTTCCTGCACCAACACAAGTGCGAAAAGTGGTTTTTCAACACTAACACAAGTGCTAAATGTGGTTTTTCAACACTAACACAAGTGCGAAAAGTGGTTTTTCCACACTAATACAAGTGCAAAAGTGGTTTCCTGCACCAACACAAGTGCGAAAAGTGGTTTTTCAACACTATCACAAGTGCAAAAAGTGTTTTTTCCACACTAATACAAGTGCAAAAGTGGTTTCCAGCACCAACACAAGTGCGAAAAGTGGTTTTTCAACACTAACACAAGTGCGAAAAGTGGTTTTTCAACACTATCACAAGTGCAAAAAGTGTTTTTTCCACACTAATACAAGTGCAAAAGTGGTTTCCTGCACCAACACAAGTGCGAAAAGTGGTTTTTCAACACTATCACAAGTGCAAAAAGTGTTTTTTCCACACTAATACAAGTGCAAAAGTGGTTTCCTGCACCAACACAAGTGCGAAAAGTGGTTTTTCAACACTAACACAAGTGCGAAAAGTGGTTTTTCAACACTACCACAAGTGCAAAAAGTGTTTTTTCCACACTAATACAAGTGCAAAAGTGGTTTCCTGCACCAACACAAGTGCGAAAAGTGGTTTTTCAACACTAACACAAGTGCGAAAAGTGGTTTTTCAACACTAACACAAGTGCGAAAAATGGTTTTTCAACACTAACACAAGTGCAAAAAGTGTTTTTTCCACACTAATACAAGTGCAAAAGTGGTTTCCTGCACCAACACAAGTGCGAAAAGTGGTTTTTCAACACTAACACAAGTGCGAAAAGTGGTTTTTCAACACTATCACAAGTGCAAAAAGTGTTTTTTCCACACTAATACAAGTGCAAAAGTGGTTTCCTGCACCAACACAAGTGCGAAAAGTGGTTTTTCAACACTAACACAAGTGCGAAAAGTGGTTTTTCAACACTAACACAAGTGCGAAAAGTGGTTTTTCAACACTAACACAAGTGCGAAAAGTGGTTTTTCAACACTAACACAAGTGCGAAAAGTGGTTTTTTCCACACTAATACAAGTGCAAAAGTGGTTTCCTGCACCAACACAAGTGCGAAACGTGGTTTTTAAACACTAACACAAGTGTGAAAAGTGGTTTTTCAACACTAACAGAAGTGCGAAAAGTGGTTTTTCAAAACTAACACAAGTGCAAAAAGTGGTTTTTCAACACTATCACAAGTGCAAAAAGTGTTTTTTCCACACTAATACAAGTGCAAAAGTGGTTTCCTGCACCAACACAAGTGCGAAAAGTGTTTTTTCAACACTAACACAAGTGCTAAAAGTGGTTTTTCAACACTAACACAAGTGCGAAAAGTGGTTTTTTCCACACTAATACAAGTGCAAAAGTGGTTTCCTGCACCAACACAAGTGCGAAAAGTGGTTTTTCAACACTAACACAAGTGCGAAAAGTGGTTTTTCAACACTATCACAAGTGCAAAAAGTGTTTTTTCCACACTAATACAAGTGCAAAAGTGGTTTCCTGCACCAACACAAGTTCGAAAAGTGGTTTTTCAACACTATCACAAGTGCGAAAAGTGGTTTTTCAACACTAACACAAGTGCGAAAAATGGTTTTTCAACACTAACACAAGTGCAAAAAGTGTTTTTTCCACACTAATACAAGTGCAAAAGTGGTTTCCTGCACCAACACAAGTGCGAAAAGTGGTTTTTCAACACTAACACAAGTGCTAAATGTGGTTTTTCAACACTAACACAAGTGCGAAAAGTGGTTTTTCAACACTATCACAAGTGCGAAAAGTGGTTTTTCAACACTAACACAAGTGCGAAAAATGGTTTTTCAACACTAACACAAGTGCAAAAAGTGTTTTTTCCACACTAATACAAGTGCAAAAGTGGTTTCCTGCACCAACACAAGTGCGAAAAGTGGTTTTTCAACACTAACACAAGTGCTAAATGTGGTTTTTCAACACTAACACAAGTGCGAAAAGTGGTTTTTCCACACTAATACAAGTGCAAAAGTGGTTTCCTGCACCAACACAAGTGCGAAAAGTGGTTTTTCAACACTATCACAAGTGCAAAAAGTGTTTTTTCCACACTAATACAAGTGCAAAAGTGGTTTCCAGCACCAACACAAGTGCGAAAAGTGGTTTTTCAACACTAACACAAGTGCGAAAAGTGTTTTTTCCACACTAATACAAGTGCAAAAGTGGTTTCCTGCACCAACACAAGTGCGAAAAGTGGTTTTTCAACACTAACACAAGTGCGAAAAGTGGTTTTTCAACACTAACACAAGTGCGAAAAGTGGTTTTTCAACACTATCACAAGTGCAAAAAGTGTTTTTTCCACACTAATACAAGTGCAAAAGTGGTTTCCTGCACCAACACAAGTGCGAAAAGTGGTTTTTCAACACTAACACAAGTGCGAAAAGTGGTTTTTCAACACTATCACAAGTGCAAAAAGTGTTTTTTCCACACTAATACAAGTGCAAAAGTGGTTTCCTGCACCAACACAAGTGCGAAAAGTGGTTTTTCAATACTAACACAAGTGCGAAAAGTGGTTTTTCAACACTATCACAAGTGCAAAAAGTGTTTTTTTCACACTAATACAAGTGCAAAAGTGGTTTCCTGCACCAATACAAGTGTGAAAAGTGGTTTTTCAACACTAACAGAAGTGCGAAAAGTGGTTTTTCAAAACTAACACATGTGCAAAAAGTGGTTTTTCAACACTATCACAAGTGCAAAAAGTGTTTTTTCCACACTAATACAAGTGCAAAAGTGGTTTCCTGCACCAACACAAGTGCGAAAAGTGTTTTTTCAACACTAACACAAGTGCTAAAAGTGGTTTTTCAACACTAACACAAGTGCGAAAAGTGGTTTTTCCACACTAATACAAGTGCAAAAGTGGTTTCCTGCACCAACACAAGTGCGAAAAGTGGTTTTTCAACACTAACACAAGTGCGAAAAGTGGTTTTTCAACACTATCACAAGTGCAAAAAGTGTTTTTTCCACACTAATACAAGTGCAAAAGTGGTTTCCTGCACCAACACAAGTGCGAAAAGTGGTTTTTCAACACTAACACAAGTGCGAAAAGTGGTTTTTCAACACCAACACAAGTGCGAAAAGTGGTTTTTCAACACTAACACAAGTGCGAAAAGTGTTTTTTCCACACTAATACAAGTGCAAAAGTGGTTTCCTGCACCAACACAAGTGCGAAAAGTGGTTTTTCAACACTAACACAAGTGCGAAAAGTGGTTTTTCAACACTAACACAAGTGCGAAAAGTGGTTTTTCAACACTATCACAAGTGCAAAAAGTGTTTTTTCCACACTAATACAAGTGCAAAAGTGGTTTCCTGCACCAACACAAGTGCGAAAAGTGGTTTTTCAACACTAACACAAGTGCGAAAAGTGGTTTTTCAACAATAACACAAGTGCGAAAAGTGGTTTTTCCACACTAATACAAGTGCAAAAGTGGTTTCCTGCACCAACACAAGTGCGAAAAGTGGTTTTTAAACACTAACACAAGTGCGAAAAGTGGTTTTTCAACACTATCACAAGTGCAAAAAGTGTTTTTTCCACACTAATACAAGTGCAAAAGTGGTTTCCTGCACCAACACAAGTGCGAAAAGTGGTTTTTCAACACTAACACAAGTGCGAAAAGTGGTTTTTCAACACTATCACAAGTGAAAAAGTGTTTTTTCCACACTAATACAAGTGCAAAAGTGGTTTCCTGCACCAACACAAGTGTGAAAAGTGGTTTTTCAATACTAACACAAGCGCGAAAAGTGGTTTTTCAACACTAGCACAAGTGCGAAAAGTGGTTTTTCCACACTAATACAAGTGCAAAAGTGGTTTCCTGCACCAACACAAGTGCGAAAAGTGGTTTTTCAACACTAACACAAGTGCGAAAAGTGGTTTTTCAACACTATCACAAGTGCAAAAAGTGTTTTTTCCACACTAATACAAGTGCAAAAGTGGTTTCCTGCACCAATACAAGTGTGAAAAGTGGTTTTTCAACACTAACAGAAGTGCGAAAAGTGGTTTTTCAAAACTAACACAAGTGCAAAAAGTGGTTTTTCAACACTATCACAAGTGCAAAAAGTGTTTTTTCCACACTAATACAAGTGCAAAAGTGGATCCCTGCACCAACACAAGTGCGAAAAGTGGTTTTCAACACTAACACAAGTGCAAAAAGTGTTTTTTCCACACTAATACAAGTGCAAAAGTGGTTCCCTGCACCAACCCAAGTGCGAAAAGTGGTTTTTCAACACTAACACAAGTGCGAAAAGTGGTTTTTCCACATTAATACAAGTGCAAAAGTGGTTTCCTGCACCAACACAAGTGCGAAAAGTGGTTTTTCAACACTGACACAAGTGCGAAAAGTGGTTTTTCAACACTATCACAAGTGCAAAAAGTGTTTTTTCCACACTAATACAAGTGCAAAAGTGGTTTCCTGCACCAACACAAGTGCGAAAAGTGGTTTTTCAACACTAACACAAGTGCGAAAAGTGGTTTTTCAACACTAACACAAGTGCGAAAAATGGTTTTTCAACACTAACACAAGTGCAAAAAGTGTTTTTTCCACACTAATACAAGTGCAAAAGTGGTTTCCTGCACCAACACAAGTGCGAAAAGTGGTTTTTCAACACTAACACAAGTGCGAAAAGTGGTTTTTCAACACTATCACAAGTGCAAAAAGTGTTTTTTCCACACTAATACAAGTGCAAAAGTGGTTTCCTGCACCAACACAAGTGCGAAAAGTGGTTTTTCAACACTAACACAAGTGCGAAAAGTGGTTTTTCAACACTAACACAAGTGCGAAAAGTGGTTTTTCAACACTAACACAAGTGCGAAAAGTGGTTTTTCAACACTAACACAAGTGCGAAAAGTGGTTTTTCCACACTAATACAAGTGCAAAAGTGGTTTCCTGCACCAACACAAGTGCGAAACGTGGTTTTTAAACACTAACACAAGTGTGAAAAGTGGTTTTTCAACACTAACAGAAGTGCGAAAAGTGGTTTTTCAAAACTAACACAAGTGCAAAAAGTGGTTTTTCAACACTATCACAAGTGCAAAAAGTGTTTTTTCCACACTAATACAAGTGCAAAAGTGGTTTCCTGCACCAACACAAGTGCGAAAAGTGTTTTTTCAACACTAACATAAGTGCTAAAAGTGGTTTTTCAACACTAACACAAGTGCGAAAAGTGGTTTTTTCCACAGTAATACAAGTGCAAAAGTGGTTTCCTGCACCAACACAAGTGCGAAAAGTGGTTTTTCAACACTAACACAAGTGCGAAAAGTGGTTTTTCAACACTATCACAAGTGCAAAAAGTGTTTTTTCCACACTAATACAAGTGCAAAAGTGGTTTCCTGCACCAACACAAGTGCGAAAAGTGGTTTTTCAACACTATCACAAGTGCGAAAAGTGGTTTTTCAACACTAACACAAGTGCGAAAAATGGTTTTTCAACACTAACACAAGTGCAAAAAGTGTTTTTTCCACACTAATACAAGTGCAAAAGTGGTTTCCTGCACCAACACAAGTGCGAAAAGTGGTTTTTCAACACTAACACAAGTGCTAAATGTGGTTTTTCAACACTAACACAAGTGCGAAAAGTGGTTTTTCAACACTATCACAAGTGCGAAAAGTGGTTTTTCAACACTAACACAAGTGCGAAAAATGGTTTTTCAACACTAACACAAGTGCAAAAAGTGTTTTTTCCACACTAATACAAGTGCAAAAGTGGTTTCCTGCACCAACACAAGTGCGAAAAGTGGTTTTTCAACACTAACACAAGTGCTAAATGTGGTTTTTCAACACTAACACAAGTGCGAAAAGTGGTTTTTCCACACTAATACAAGTGCAAAAGTGGTTTCCTGCACCAACACAAGTGCGAAAAGTGGTTTTTCAACACTATCACAAGTGCAAAAAGTGTTTTTTCCACACTAATACAAGTGCAAAAGTGGTTTCCAGCACCAACACAAGTGCGAAAAGTGGTTTTTCAACACTAACACAAGTGCGAAAAGTGTTTTTTCCACACTAATACAAGTGCAAAAGTGGTTTCCTGCACCAACACAAGTGCGAAAAGTGGTTTTTCAACACTAACACAAGTGCGAAAAGTGGTTTTTCAACACTAACACAAGTGCGAAAAGTGGTTTTTCAACACTATCACAAGTGCAAAAAGTGTTTTTTCCACACTAATACAAGTGCAAAAGTGGTTTCCTGCACCAACACAAGTGCGAAAAGTGGTTTTTCAACACTAACACAAGTGCGAAAAGTGGTTTTTCAACACTATCACAAGTGCAAAAAGTGTTTTTTCCACACTAATACAAGTGCAAAAGTGGTTTCCTGCACCAACACAAGTGCGAAAAGTGGTTTTTCAATACTAACACAAGTGCGAAAAGTGGTTTTTCAACACTATCACAAGTGCAAAAAGTGTTTTTTTCACACTAATACAAGTGCAAAAGTGGTTTCCTGCACCAATACAAGTGTGAAAAGTGGTTTTTCAACACTAACAGAAGTGCGAAAAGTGGTTTTTCAAAACTAACACATGTGCAAAAAGTGGTTTTTCAACACTATCACAAGTGCAAAAAGTGTTTTTTCCACACTAATACAAGTGCAAAAGTGGTTTCCTGCACCAACACAAGTGCGAAAAGTGTTTTTTCAACACTAACACAAGTGCTAAAAGTGGTTTTTCAACACTAACACAAGTGCGAAAAGTGGTTTTTCCACACTAATACAAGTGCAAAAGTGGTTTCCTGCACCAACACAAGTGCGAAAAGTGGTTTTTCAACACTAACACAAGTGCGAAAAGTGGTTTTTCAACACTATCACAAGTGCAAAAAGTGTTTTTTCCACACTAATACAAGTGCAAAAGTGGTTTCCTGCACCAACACAAGTGCGAAAAGTGGTTTTTCAACACTAACACAAGTGCGAAAAGTGGTTTTTCAACACCAACACAAGTGCGAAAAGTGGTTTTTCAACACTAACACAAGTGCGAAAAGTGTTTTTTCCACACTAATACAAGTGCAAAAGTGGTTTCCTGCACCAACACAAGTGCGAAAAGTGGTTTTTCAACACTAACACAAGTGCGAAAAGTGGTTTTTCAACACTAACACAAGTGCGAAAAGTGGTTTTTCAACACTATCACAAGTGCAAAAAGTGTTTTTTCCACACTAATACAAGTGCAAAAGTGGTTTCCTGCACCAACACAAGTGCGAAAAGTGGTTTTTCAACACTAACACAAGTGCGAAAAGTGGTTTTTCAACAATAACACAAGTGCGAAAAGTGGTTTTTCCACACTAATACAAGTGCAAAAGTGGTTTCCTGCACCAACACAAGTGCGAAAAGTGGTTTTTAAACACTAACACAAGTGCGAAAAGTGGTTTTTCAACACTATCACAAGTGCAAAAAGTGTTTTTTCCACACTAATACAAGTGCAAAAGTGGTTTCCTGCACCAACACAAGTGCGAAAAGTGGTTTTTCAACACTATCACAAGTGAAAAAGTGTTTTTTCCACACTAATACAAGTGCAAAAGTGGTTTCCTGCACCAACACAAGTGTGAAAAGTGGTTTTTCAATACTAACACAAGCGCGAAAAGTGGTTTTTCAACACTAGCACAAGTGCGAAAAGTGGTTTTTCCACACTAATACAAGTGCAAAAGTGGTTTCCTGCACCAACACAAGTGCGAAAAGTGGTTTTTCAACACTAACACAAGTGCGAAAAGTGGTTTTTCAACACTATCACAAGTGCAAAAAGTGTTTTTTCCACACTAATACAAGTGCAAAAGTGGTTTCCTGCACCAATACAAGTGTGAAAAGTGGTTTTTCAACACTAACAGAAGTGCGAAAAGTGGTTTTTCAAAACTAACACAAGTGCAAAAAGTGGTTTTTCAACACTATCACAAGTGCAAAAAGTGTTTTTTCCACACTAATACAAGTGCAAAAGTGGATCCCTGCACCAACACAAGTGCGAAAAGTGGTTTTCAACACTAACACAAGTGCAAAAAGTGTTTTTTCCACACTAATACAAGTGCAAAAGTGGTTCCCTGCACCAACCCAAGTGCGAAAAGTGGTTTTTCAACACTAACACAAGTGCGAAAAGTGGTTTTTCCACATTAATACAAGTGCAAAAGTGGTTTCCTGCACCAACACAAGTGCGAAAAGTGGTTTTTCAACACTGACACAAGTGCGAAAAGTGGTTTTTCAACACTATCACAAGTGCAAAAAGTGTTTTTTCCACACTAATACAAGTGCAAAAGTGGTTTCCTGCACCAACACAAGTGCGAAAAGTGGTTTTTCAACACTAACACAAGTGCGAAAAGTGGTTTTTCAACACTAACACAAGTGCGAAAAATGGTTTTTCAACACTAACACAAGTGCAAAAAGTGTTTTTTCCACACTAATACAAGTGCAAAAGTGGTTTCCTGCACCAACACAAGTGCGAAAAGTGGTTTTTCAACACTAACACAAGTGCGAAAAGTGGTTTTTCAACACTATCACAAGTGCAAAAAGTGTTTTTTCCACACTAATACAAGTGCAAAAGTGGTTTCCTGCACCAACACAAGTGCGAAAAGTGGTTTTTCAACACTAACACAAGTGCGAAAAGTGGTTTTTCAACACTAACACAAGTGCGAAAAGTGGTTTTTCAACACTAACACAAGTGCGAAAAGTGGTTTTTCAACACTAACACAAGTGCGAAAAGTGGTTTTTCCACACTAATACAAGTGCAAAAGTGGTTTCCTGCACCAACACAAGTGCGAAACGTGGTTTTTAAACACTAACACAAGTGTGAAAAGTGGTTTTTCAACACTAACAGAAGTGCGAAAAGTGGTTTTTCAAAACTAACACAAGTGCAAAAAGTGGTTTTTCAACACTATCACAAGTGCAAAAAGTGTTTTTTCCACACTAATACAAGTGCAAAAGTGGTTTCCTGCACCAACACAAGTGCGAAAAGTGTTTTTTCAACACTAACATAAGTGCTAAAAGTGGTTTTTCAACACTAACACAAGTGCGAAAAGTGGTTTTTTCCACAGTAATACAAGTGCAAAAGTGGTTTCCTGCACCAACACAAGTGCGAAAAGTGGTTTTTCAACACTAACACAAGTGCGAAAAGTGGTTTTTCAACACTATCACAAGTGCAAAAAGTGTTTTTTCCACACTAATACAAGTGCAAAAGTGGTTTCCTGCACCAACACAAGTGCGAAAAGTGGTTTTTCAACACTATCACAAGTGCGAAAAGTGGTTTTTCAACACTAACACAAGTGCGAAAAATGGTTTTTCAACACTAACACAAGTGCAAAAAGTGTTTTTTCCACACTAATACAAGTGCAAAAGTGGTTTCCTGCACCAACACAAGTGCGAAAAGTGGTTTTTCAACACTAACACAAGTGCTAAATGTGGTTTTTCAACACTAACACAAGTGCGAAAAGTGGTTTTTCAACACTATCACAAGTGCGAAAAGTGGTTTTTCAACACTAACACAAGTGCGAAAAATGGTTTTTCAACACTAACACAAGTGCAAAAAGTGTTTTTTCCACACTAATACAAGTGCAAAAGTGGTTTCCTGCACCAACACAAGTGCGAAAAGTGGTTTTTCAACACTAACACAAGTGCTAAATGTGGTTTTTCAACACTAACACAAGTGCGAAAAGTGGTTTTTCCACACTAATACAAGTGCAAAAGTGGTTTCCTGCACCAACACAAGTGCGAAAAGTGGTTTTTCAACACTATCACAAGTGCAAAAAGTGTTTTTTCCACACTAATACAAGTGCAAAAGTGGTTTCCAGCACCAACACAAGTGCGAAAAGTGGTTTTTCAACACTAACACAAGTGCGAAAAGTGGTTTTTCAACACTATCACAAGTGCAAAAAGTGTTTTTTCCACACTAATACAAGTGCAAAAGTGGTTTCCTGCACCAACACAAGTGCGAAAAGTGGTTTTTCAACACTATCACAAGTGCAAAAAGTGTTTTTTCCACACTAATACAAGTGCAAAAGTGGTTTCCTGCACCAACACAAGTGCGAAAAGTGGTTTTTCAACACTAACACAAGTGCGAAAAGTGGTTTTTCAACACTACCACAAGTGCAAAAAGTGTTTTTTCCACACTAATACAAGTGCAAAAGTGGTTTCCTGCACCAACACAAGTGCGAAAAGTGGTTTTTCAACACTAACACAAGTGCGAAAAGTGGTTTTTCAACACTAACACAAGTGCGAAAAATGGTTTTTCAACACTAACACAAGTGCAAAAAGTGTTTTTTCCACACTAATACAAGTGCAAAAGTGGTTTCCTGCACCAACACAAGTGCGAAAAGTGGTTTTTCAACACTAACACAAGTGCGAAAAGTGGTTTTTCAACACTATCACAAGTGCAAAAAGTGTTTTTTCCACACTAATACAAGTGCAAAAGTGGTTTCCTGCACCAACACAAGTGCGAAAAGTGGTTTTTCAACACTAACACAAGTGCGAAAAGTGGTTTTTCAACACTAACACAAGTGCGAAAAGTGGTTTTTCAACACTAACACAAGTGCGAAAAGTGGTTTTTCAACACTAACACAAGTGCGAAAAGTGGTTTTTCCACACTAATACAAGTGCAAAAGTGGTTTCCTGCACCAACACAAGTGCGAAACGTGGTTTTTAAACACTAACACAAGTGTGAAAAGTGGTTTTTCAACACTAACAGAAGTGCGAAAAGTGGTTTTTCAAAACTAACACAAGTGCAAAAAGTGGTTTTTCAACACTATCACAAGTGCAAAAAGTGTTTTTTCCACACTAATACAAGTGCAAAAGTGGTTTCCTGCACCAACACAAGTGCGAAAAGTGTTTTTTCAACACTAACACAAGTGCTAAAAGTGGTTTTTCAACACTAACACAAGTGCGAAAAGTGGTTTTTTCCACACTAATACAAGTGCAAAAGTGGTTTCCTGCACCAACACAAGTGCGAAAAGTGGTTTTTCAACACTAACACAAGTGCGAAAAGTGGTTTTTCAACACTATCACAAGTGCAAAAAGTGTTTTTTCCACACTAATACAAGTGCAAAAGTGGTTTCCTGCACCAACACAAGTGCGAAAAGTGGTTTTTCAACACTATCACAAGTGCGAAAAGTGGTTTTTCAACACTAACACAAGTGCGAAAAATGGTTTTTCAACACTAACACAAGTGCAAAAAGTGTTTTTTCCACACTAATACAAGTGCAAAAGTGGTTTCCTGCACCAACACAAGTGCGAAAAGTGGTTTTTCAACACTAACACAAGTGCTAAATGTGGTTTTTCAACACTAACACAAGTGCGAAAAGTGGTTTTTCAACACTATCACAAGTGCGAAAAGTGGTTTTTCAACACTAACACAAGTGCGAAAAATGGTTTTTCAACACTAACACAAGTGCAAAAAGTGTTTTTTCCACACTAATACAAGTGCAAAAGTGGTTTCCTGCACCAACACAAGTGCGAAAAGTGGTTTTTCAACACTAACACAAGTGCTAAATGTGGTTTTTCAACACTAACACAAGTGCGAAAAGTGGTTTTTCCACACTAATACAAGTGCAAAAGTGGTTTCCTGCACCAACACAAGTGCGAAAAGTGGTTTTTCAACACTATCACAAGTGCAAAAAGTGTTTTTTCCACACTAATACAAGTGCAAAAGTGGTTTCCAGCACCAACACAAGTGCGAAAAGTGGTTTTTCAACACTAACACAAGTGCGAAAAGTGTTTTTTCCACACTAATACAAGTGCAAAAGTGGTTTCCTGCACCAACACAAGTGCGAAAAGTGGTTTTTCAACACTAACACAAGTGCGAAAAGTGGTTTTTCAACACTAACACAAGTGCGAAAAGTGGTTTTTCAACACTATCACAAGTGCAAAAAGTGTTTTTTCCACACTAATACAAGTGCAAAAGTGGTTTCCTGCACCAACACAAGTGCGAAAAGTGGTTTTTCAACACTAACACAAGTGCGAAAAGTGGTTTTTTAACACTATCACAAGTGCAAAAAGTGTTTTTTCCACACTAATACAAGTGCAAAAGTGGTTTCCTGCACCAACACAAGTGCGAAAAGTGGTTTTTCAATACTAACACAAGTGCGAAAAGTGGTTTTTCAACACTATCACAAGTGCAAAAAGTGTTTTTTTCACACTAATACAAGTGCAAAAGTGGTTTCCTGCACCAATACAAGTGTGAAAAGTGGTTTTTCAACACTAACAGAAGTGCGAAAAGTGGTTTTTCAAAACTAACACATGTGCAAAAAGTGGTTTTTCAACACTATCACAAGTGCAAAAAGTGTTTTTTCCACACTAATACAAGTGCAAAAGTGGTTTCCTGCACCAACACAAGTGCGAAAAGTGTTTTTTCAACACTAACACAAGTGCTAAAAGTGGTTTTTCAACACTAACACAAGTGCGAAAAGTGGTTTTTCCACACTAATACAAGTGCAAAAGTGGTTTCCTGCACCAACACAAGTGCGAAAAGTGGTTTTTCAACACTAACACAAGTGCGAAAAGTGGTTTTTCAACACTATCACAAGTGCAAAAAGTGTTTTTTCCACACTAATACAAGTGCAAAAGTGGTTTCCTGCACCAACACAAGTGCGAAAAGTGGTTTTTCAACACTAACACAAGTGCGAAAAGTGGTTTTTCAACACCAACACAAGTGCGAAAAGTGGTTTTTCAACACCAACACAAGTGCGAAAAGTGGTTTTTCAACACTAACACAAGTGCTAAATGTGGTTTTTCAACACTAACACAAGTGCGAAAAGTGGTTTTTCCACACTAATACAAGTGCAAAAGTGGTTTCCTGCACCAACACAAGTGCGAAAAGTGGTTTTTCAACACTATCACAAGTGCAAAAAGTGTTTTTTCCACACTAATACAAGTGCAAAAGTGGTTTCCAGCACCAACACAAGTGCGAAAAGTGGTTTTTCAACACTAACACAAGTGCGAAAAGTGGTTTTTCAACACTATCACAAGTGCAAAAAGTGTTTTTTCCACACTAATACAAGTGCAAAAGTGGTTTCCTGCACCAACACAAGTGCGAAAAGTGGTTTTTCAACACTATCACAAGTGCAAAAAGTGTTTTTTCCACACTAATACAAGTGCAAAAGTGGTTTCCTGCACCAACACAAGTGCGAAAAGTGGTTTTTCAACACTAACACAAGTGCGAAAAGTGGTTTTTCAACACTAACACAAGTGCGAAAAGTGGTTTTTCAACACCAACACAAGTGCGAAAAGTGGTTTTTCAACACTAACACAAGTGCTAAATGTGGTTTTTCAACACTAACACAAGTGCGAAAAGTGGTTTTTCCACACTAATACAAGTGCAAAAGTGGTTTCCTGCACCAACACAAGTGCGAAAAGTGGTTTTTCAACACTATCACAAGTGCAAAAAGTGTTTTTTCCACACTAATACAAGTGCAAAAGTGGTTTCCTGCACCAACACAAGTGCGAAAAGTGGTTTTTCAACACTATCACAAGTGCAAAAAGTGTTTTTTCCACACTAATACAAGTGCAAAAGTGGTTTCCTGCACCAACACAAGTGCGAAAAGTGGTTTTTCAACACTAACACAAGTGCGAAAAGTGGTTTTTCAACAACTAACACAAGTGCGAAAAGTGGTTTTTTCAACACTATCACAAGTGCAAAAAGTGTTTTTTTCCACACTAATACAAGTGCAAAAGTGGTTTCCTGCACCAACACAAGTGCGAAAAGTGGTTTTTCAACACTAACACAAGTGCGAAAAGTGGTTTTTCAACACTAACACAAGTGCGAAAAGTGGTTTTTCACACTAACACAAGTGCGAAAAGTGGTTTTTCACACTAACACAAGTGCGAAAAGTGGTTTTTCCACACTAATACAAGTGCAAAAGTGGTTTCCTGCACCAACACAAGTGCGAAACGTGGTTTTTAAACACTAACACAAGTGTGAAAAGTGGTTTTTCAACACTAACAGAAGTGCGAAAAGTGGTTTTTCAAAACTAACACAAGTGCAAAAAGTGGTTTTTCAACACTATCACAAGTGCAAAAAGTGTTTTTTCCACACTAATACAAGTGCAAAAGTGGTTTCCTGCACCAACACAAGTGCGAAAAGTGTTTTTTCAACACTAACACAAGTGCTAAAAGTGGTTTTTCAACACTAACACAAGTGCGAAAAGTGGTTTTTTCCACACTAATACAAGTGCAAAAGTGGTTTCCTGCACCAACACAAGTGCGAAAAGTGGTTTTTCAACACTAACACAAGTGCGAAAAGTGGTTTTTCAACACTATCACAAGTGCAAAAAGTGTTTTTTCCACACTAATACAAGTGCAAAAGTGGTTTCCTGCACCAACACAAGTGCGAAAAGTGGTTTTTCAACACTATCACAAGTGCGAAAAGTGGTTTTTCAACACTAACACAAGTGCGAAAAATGGTTTTTCAACACTAACACAAGTGCAAAAAGTGTTTTTTCCACACTAATACAAGTGCAAAAGTGGTTTCCTGCACCAACACAAGTGCGAAAAGTGGTTTTTCAACACTAACACAAGTGCTAAATGTGGTTTTCAACACTAACACAAGTGCGAAAAGTGGTTTTTCAACACTATCACAAGTGCGAAAAGTGGTTTTTCAACACTAACACAAGTGCGAAAAATGGTTTTTCAACACTAACACAAGTGCAAAAAGTGTTTTTTCCACACTAATACAAGTGCAAAAGTGGTTTCCTGCACCAACACAAGTGCGAAAAGTGGTTTTTCACACTAACACAAGTGCTAAATGTGGTTTTTCAACACTAACACAAGTGCGAAAAGTGGTTTTTCCACACTAATACAAGTGCAAAAGTGGTTTCCTGCACCAACACAAGTGCGAAAAGTGGTTTTTCAACACTATCACAAGTGCAAAAAGTGTTTTTTCCACACTAATACAAGTGCAAAAGTGGTTTCCAGCACCAACACAAGTGCGAAAAGTGGTTTTTCAACACTAACACAAGTGCGAAAAGTGTTTTTTCCACACTAATACAAGTGCAAAAGTGGTTTCCTGCACCAACACAAGTGCGAAAAGTGGTTTTTCAACACTAACACAAGTGCGAAAAGTGGTTTTTCAACACTAACACAAGTGCGAAAAGTGGTTTTTCAACACTATCACAAGTGCAAAAAGTGTTTTTTCCACACTAATACAAGTGCAAAAGTGGTTTCCTGCACCAACACAAGTGCGAAAAGTGGTTTTTCAACACTAACACAAGTGCGAAAAGTGGTTTTTTAACACTATCACAAGTGCAAAAAGTGTTTTTTCCACACTAATACAAGTGCAAAAGTGGTTTCCTGCACCAACACAAGTGCGAAAAGTGGTTTTTCAATACTAACACAAGTGCGAAAAGTGGTTTTTCAACACTATCACAAGTGCAAAAAGTGTTTTTTTCACACTAATACAAGTGCAAAAGTGGTTTCCTGCACCAATACAAGTGTGAAAAGTGGTTTTTCAACACTAACAGAAGTGCGAAAAGTGGTTTTTCAAAACTAACACATGTGCAAAAAGTGGTTTTTCAACACTATCACAAGTGCAAAAAGTGTTTTTTCCACACTAATACAAGTGCAAAAGTGGTTTCCTGCACCAACACAAGTGCGAAAAGTGTTTTTTCAACACTAACACAAGTGCTAAAAGTGGTTTTTCAACACTAACACAAGTGCGAAAAGTGGTTTTTCCACACTAATACAAGTGCAAAAGTGGTTTCCTGCACCAACACAAGTGCGAAAAGTGGTTTTTCAACACTAACACAAGTGCGAAAAGTGGTTTTTCAACACTATCACAAGTGCAAAAAGTGTTTTTTCCACACTAATACAAGTGCAAAAGTGGTTTCCTGCACCAACACAAGTGCGAAAAGTGGTTTTTCAACACTAACACAAGTGCGAAAAGTGGTTTTTCAACACCAACACAAGTGCGAAAAGTGGTTTTTCAACACTAACACAAGTGCGAAAAGTGTTTTTTCCACACTAATACAAGTGCAAAAGTGGTTTCCTGCACCAACACAAGTGCGAAAAGTGGTTTTTCAACACTAACACAAGTGCGAAAAGTGGTTTTTCAACACTAACACAAGTGCGAAAAGTGGTTTTTCAACACTATCACAAGTGCAAAAAGTGTTTTTTCCACACTAATACAAGTGCAAAAGTGGTTTCCTGCACCAACACAAGTGCGAAAAGTGGTTTTTCAACACTAACACAAGTGCGAAAAGTGTGGTTTTTCAACAATAACACAAGTGCGAAAAGTGGTTTTTCCACACTAATACAAGTGCAAAAGTGGTTTCCTGCACCAACACAAGTGCGAAAAGTGGTTTTTTAAACACTAACACAAGTGCGAAAAGTGGTTTTTCAACACTATCACAAGTGCAAAAAGTGTTTTTTCCACACTAATACAAGTGCAAAAGTGGTTTCCTGCACCAACACAAGTGCGAAAAGTGGTTTTTCAACACTAACACAAGTGCGAAAAGTGGTTTTTCAACACTATCACAAGTGCAAAAAGTGTTTTTTCCACACTAATACAAGTGCAAAAGTGGTTTCCTGCACCAACACAAGTGTGAAAAGTGGTTTTTCAATACTAACACAAGCGCGAAAAGTGGTTTTTCAACACTAGCACAAGTGCGAAAAGTGGTTTTTCCACACTAATACAAGTGCAAAAGTGGTTTCCTGCACCAACACAAGTGCGAAAAGTGGTTTTTCAACACTAACACAAGTGCGAAAAGTGGTTTTTCAACACTATCACAAGTGCAAAAAGTGTTTTTTTCCACACTAATACAAGTGCAAAAGTGGTTTCCTGCACCAATACAAGTGTGAAAAGTGGTTTTTCAACACTAACAGAAGTGCGAAAAGTGGTTTTTTCAAAACTAACACAAGTGCAAAAAGTGGTTTTTCAACACTATCACAAGTGCAAAAAGTGTTTTTTCCACACTAATACAAGTGCAAAAGTGGATCCCTGCACCAACACAAGTGCGAAAAGTGGTTTCAACACTAACACAAGTGCAAAAAGTGGTTTTTCCACATTAATACAAGTGCAAAAGTGGTTTACTGCACCAACACAAGTGCGAAAAGTGGTTTTTCAACACTAACACAAGTGCGAAAAGTGGTTTTTCAACACTATCACAAGTGCAAAAGGTGTTTTTTCCACACTAATACAAGTGCAAAAGTGGTTTCCTGCACCAACACAAGTGCGAAAAGTGGTTTTTCAACACTAACACAAGTGCGAAAAGTGGTTTTTCAACACTAACACAAGTGCGAAAAATGGTTTTTCAACACTAACACAAGTGCAAAAAGTGTTTTTTCCACACTAATAAAAGTGCAAAAGTGGTTTCCTGCACCAACACAAGTGCGAAAAGTGGTTTTTCAACACTAACACAAGTGCGAAAAGTGGTTTTTCAACACTAACACAAGTGCGAAAAGTGGTTTTTCAACACTAACACAAGTGCGAAAAGTATTTTTTCCACACTAATACAAGTGCAAAAGTGGTTTCCTGCACCAACACAAGTGCGAAAAGTGGTTTTTCAACACTAACACAAGTGCGAAAAGTGGTTTTTCAACACTAACACAAGTGCGAAAAGTGGTTTTTCAACACTATCACAAGTGCAAAAAGTGTTTTTTCCACACTAATACAAGTGCAAAAGTGGTTTCCTGCACCAACTCAAGTGCGAAAAGTGGTTTTTCAACACTAACACAAGTGCGAA
Source organism: Myxine glutinosa (assembly GCF_964187855.1). Lineage (NCBI taxonomy): Eukaryota > Metazoa > Chordata > Myxini > Myxiniformes > Myxinidae > Myxine > Myxine glutinosa. The sequence continues at coordinate 45,252 of NW_027617465.1, forward strand.
AAGTGGTTTTTTCAACACTATCACAAGTGCAAAAAGTGTTTTTTCCACACTAATACAAGTGCAAAAGTGGTTTCCTGCACCAATACAAGTGTGAAAAGTGGTTTTTCAACACTAACAGAAGTGCGAAAAGTGGTTTTTCAAAACTAACACAAGTGCAAAAAGTGGTTTTTCAACACTATCACAAGTGCAAAAAGTGTTTTTTCCACACTAATACAAGTGCAAAAGTGGTTCCCTGCACCAACACAAGTGCGAAAAGTGGTTTTTCAACACTAACACAAGTGCGAAAAGTGGTTTTTCCACATTAATACAAGTGCAAAAGTGGTTTCCTGCACCAACACAAGTGCGAAAAGTGGTTTTTCAACACTAACACAAGTGCGAAAAGTGGTTTTTCAACACTATCACAAGTGCAAAAGGTGTTTTTTCCACACTAATACAAGTGCAAAAGTGGTTTCCTGCACCAACACAAGTGCAAAAAGTGGTTTTTCAACACTAACACAAGTGCGAAAAGTGGTTTTTCAACACTAACACAAGTGCGAAAAATGGTTTTTCAACACTAACACAAGTGCAAAAAGTGTTTTTTCCACACTAATACAAGTGCAAAAGTGGTTTCCTGCACCAACACAAGTGCGAAAAGTGGTTTTTCAACACTAACACAAGTGCGAAAAGTGGTTTTCAACACTAACACAAGTGCGAAAAGTGGTTTTTCAACACTAACACAAGTGCGAAAAGTGTTTTTTCCACACTAATACAAGTGCAAAAGTGGTTTCCTGCACCAACACAAGTGCGAAAAGTGGTTTTTCAACACTAACACAAGTGCGAAAAGTGGTTTTTCAACACTAACACAAGTGCGAAAAGTGGTTTTTCAACACTATCACAAGTGCAAAAAGTGTTTTTTCCACACTAATACAAGTGCAAAAGTGGTTTCCTGCACCAACACAAGTGCGAAAAGTGGTTTTTCAACAATAACACAAGTGCACAAAGTGGTTTTTCCACACTAATACAAGTGCAAAAGTGGTTTCCTGCACCAACACAAGTGCAAAAAGTGGTTTTTAAACACTAACACAAGTGCGAAAAGTGGTTTTTCAACACTATCACAAGTGCAAAAAGTGTTTTTTCCACACTAATACAAGTGCAAAAGTGGTTTCCTGCACCAACACAAGTGCGAAAAGTGGTTTTTCAACACTAACACAAGTGCGAAAAGTGGTTTTTCAACACTATCACAAGTGCAAAAAGTGTTTTTTCCACACTAATACAAGTGCAAAAGTGGTTTCCTGCACCAACACAAGTGTGAAAAGTGGTTTTTCAATACTAACACAAGCGCGAAAAGTGGTTTTTCAACACTAACACAAGTGCGAAAAGTGGTTTTTCCACACTAATACAAGTGCAAAAGTGGTTTCCTGCACCAACACAAGTGCGAAAAGTGGTTTTTCAACACTAACACAAGTGCGAAAAGTGGTTTTTCAACACTATCACAAGTGCAAAAAGTGTTTTTTCCACACTAATACAAGTGCAAAAGTGGTTTCCTGCACGTTTACAAGTGTGAAAAGTGGTTTTTCAACACTAACAGAAGTGCGAAAAGTGGTTTTTCAAAACTAACACAAGTGCAAAAAGTGCTTTTTCAACACTATCACAAGTGCAAAAAGTGTTTTTTCCACACTAATACAAGTGCAAAAGTGGTTCCCTGCACCAACCCAAGTGCGAAAAGTGGTTTTTCAACACTAACACAAGTGCGAAAAGTGGTTTTTCCACATTAATACAAGTGCAAAAGTGGTTTCCTGCACCAACACAAGTGCGAAAAGTGGTTTTTCAACACTAACACAAGTGCGAAAAGTGGTTTTTCAACACTATCACAAGTGCAAAAAGTGTTTTTTCCACACTAATACAAGTGCAAAAGTGGTTTCCTGCACCAACACAAGTGCGAAAAGTGGTTTTTCAACACTAACACAAGTGCGAAAAGTGGTTTTTCAACACTAACACAAGTGCGAAAAATGGTTTTTCAACACTAACACAAGTGCAAAAAGTGTTTTTTCCACACTAATACAAGTGCAAAAGTGGTTTCCTGCACCAACACAAGTGCGAAAAGTGGTTTTTCAACACTAACACAAGTGCGAAAAGTGTTTTTTCCACACTAATACAAGTGCAAAAGTGGTTTCCTGCACCAACACAAGTGCGAAAAGTGGTTTTTCAACACTAACACAAGTGCGAAAAGTGGTTTTTCAACACTAACACAAGTGCGAAAAGTGGTTTTTCAACACTAACACAAGTGCGAAAAGTGGTTTTTACACACTAATACAAGTGCAAAAGTGGTTTCCTGCACCAACACAAGTGCGAAACGTGGTTTTAAAACACTTAACACAAGTGCGAAAAGTGTTTTTCAACACTATCACAAGTGCAAAAAGTGTTTTTTCCACACTAATACAAGTGCAAAAGTGGTTTCCTGCACCAACACAAGTGCGAAAAGTGGTTTTTCAACACTAACACAAGTACGAAAAGTGGTTTTTCAACACTATCACAAGTGCAAAAGGTGTTTTTTCCACACTAATACAAGTGCAAAAGTGGTTTCCTGCACCAACACAAGTGCAAAAAGTGGTTTTTCAACACTAACACAAGTGCGAAAAGTGTTTTTCAACACTAACACAAGTGCGAAAAATGGTTTTTCAACACTAACACAAGTGCAAAAAGTGTTTTTTCCACACTAATACAAGTGCAAAAGTGGTTTCCTGCACCAACACAAGTGCGAAAAGTGGTTTTTCAACACTAACACAAGTGCGAAAAGTGGTTTTTCAACACTAACACAAGTGCGAAAAGTGGTTTTTCAACACTAACACAAGTGCGAAAAGTGTTTTTTCCACACTAATACAAGTGCAAAAGTGGTTTCCTGCACCAACACAAGTGCGAAAAGTGGTTTTTCAACACTAACCCAAGTGCGAAAAGTGGTTTTTCAACACTAACACAAGTGCGAAAAGTGGTTTTTCAACACTATCACAAGTGCAAAAAGTGTTTTTTCCACACTAATACAAGTGCAAAAGTGGTTTCCTGCACCAACACAAGTGCGAAAAGTGGTTTTTCAACACTAACACAAGTGCGAAAAGTGGTTTTTCAACAATAACACAAGTGCAAAAAGTGGTTTTTCCACACTAATACAAGTGCAAAAGTGGTTTCCTGCACCAACACAAGTGCGAAAAGTGGTTTTTAAACACTAACACAAGTGCGAAAAGTGGTTTTTCAACACTATCACAAGTGCAAAAAGTGTTTTTTCCACACTAATACAAGTGCAAAAGTGGTTTCCTGCACCAACACAAGTGCGAAAAGTGGTTTTTCAACACTAACACAAGTGCGAAAAGTGGTTTTTCAACACTATCACAAGTGCAAAAAGTGTTTTTTCCACACTAATACAAGTGCAAAAGTGGTTTCCTGCACCAACACAAGTGTGAAAAGTGGTTTTTCAATACTAACACAAGCGCGAAAAGTGGTTTTTCAACACTAACACAAGTGCGAAAAGTGGTTTTTCCACACTAATACAAGTGCAAAAGTAGTTTCCTGCACCAACACAAGTGCGAAAAGTGGTTTTTCAACACTAACACAAGTGCGAAAAGTGGTTTTTCAACACTACCACAAGTGCAAAAAGTGTTTTTTCCACACTAATACAAGTGCAAAAGTGGTTTCCTGCACGTTTACAAGTGTGAAAAGTGGTTTTTCAATACTAACAGAAGTGCGAAAAGTGGTTTTTCAAAACTAACACAAGTGCAAAAAGTGGTTTTTCAACACTATCACAAGTGCAAAAAGTGTTTTTTCCACACTAATACAAGTGCAAAAGTGGTTCCCTGCACCAACCCAAGTGCGAAAATGGTTTTTTCAACACTAACACAAGTGCGAAAAGTGGTTTTTCCACATTAATACAAGTGCAAAAGTGGTTTCCTGCACCAACACAAGTGCGAAAAGTGGTTTTTCAACACTAACACAAGTGCGAAAGGTGGTTTTTCAACACTATCACAAGTGCAAAAAGTGTTTTTTCCACACTAATACAAGTGCAAAAGTGGTTTCCTGCACCAACACAAGTGCGAAAAGTGGTTTTTCAACACTAACACAAGTGCGAAAAGTGGTTTTTCAACACTAAACAAGTGCGAAAAATGGTTTTTCAACACTAACACAAGTGCAAAAAGTGTTTTTTCCACACTAATACAAGTGCAAAAGTGGTTTCCTGCACCAACACAAGTGCGAAAAGTGGTTTTTCAACACTAACACAAGTGCGAAAAGTGGTTTTTCAACACTATCACAAGTGCAAAAAGTGTTTTTTCCACACTAATACAAGTGCAAAAGTGGTTTCCTGCACCAACACAAGTGCGAAAAGTGGTTTTTCAACACTAACACAAGTGCGAAAAGTGGTTTTTCAACACTAACACAAGTGCGAAAAGTGGTTTTTCAACACTAACACAAGTGCGAAAAGTGGTTTTTCAACACTAACACAAGTGCGAAAAGTGGTTTTTCCACACTAATACAAGTGCAAAAGTGGTTTCCTGCACCAACACAAGTGTGAAACGTGGTTTTTAAACACTAACACAAGTGCGAAAAGTGGTTTTTCAACACTATCACAAGTGCAAAAAGTGTTTTTTCCACACCACTAATACAAGTGCAAAAGTGGTTTCCTGCACCAACACAAGTGCGAAAAGTGGTTTTTCAACAATAACACAAGTGCGAAAAGTGGTTTTTCAACACTATCACAAGTGCAAAAAGTGTTTTTTCCACACTAATACAAGTGCAAAAGTGGTTTCCTGCACCAACACAAGTGCGAAAAGTGTTTTTTCAACACTAACACAAGTGCGAAAAGTGGTTTTTCAACACTAACACAAGTGTGAAAAGTGGTTTTTCCACACTAATACAAGTGCAAAAGTGGTTTCCTGCACCAACAGGAACACTATCACAAGTAGTGTTCTTGTGATACTACTTCACAAGAAACCAACTTGTGTTGGTTTCCTGCACCAACACAAGTGCGAAAAGTGGTTTTTCAACACTAACACAAGTGCGAAAAGTGGTTTTTCAACACTATCACAAGTACAAATAAGTGTTTTTGCCACACTAATACAAGTGCAAAAGTGGTTTCCTGCACCAACACAAGTGCGAAAAGTGGTTTTTCAACACTAACACAAGTGCGAAAAGTGGTTTTTCAACACTAACACAAGTGAGAAAAGTGTTTTTTCCACACTAATACAAGTGCAAAAGTGGTTTCCTGCACCAACACAAGTGCGAAAAGTGGTTTTTCAACACGAACACAAGTGCGAAAAGTGGTTTTTCGACACTATCACAAGTGCAAAAAGTGTTTTTTCCACACTAATACAAGTGCAAAAGTGGTTTCCTGCACCAACACAAGTGCGAAAAGTGGTTTTTCAACACTAACACAAGTGCTAAAAGTGGTTTTTCAACACTAACACAAGTGCGAAAAGTGGTTTTTCCACACTAATACAAGTGCAAAAGTGTTTCCTGCACCAACACAAGTGCGAAAAGTGGTATTTCAACACTAACACAAGTGCGAAAAGTGGTTTTTCAACACTATCACAAGTGCAAAAAGTGTTTTTTCCACACTAATACAAGTGCAAAAGTGGTTTCCTGCACCAACACAAGTGCAAAAGTGGTTTCCTGCACCAACACAAGTGCGAAAAGTGGTTTTTCAACACTAACACAAGTGCGAAAGTGGTTTTCAACACTAACACAAGTGCGAAAAGTGGTTTTTCAACACTATCACAAGTGCAAAAAGTGTTTTTTCCACACTAATACAAGTGCAAAAGTGGTTTCCTGCACAAACACAAGTGTGAAAAGTGGTTTTTCAACACTAACACAAGTGCGAAAAGTGGTTTTTCAACAATAACACAAGTGCGAAAAGTGGTTTTTCCACACTAATACAAGTGCAAAAGTGGTTTCCTGCACCAACACAAGTGCGAAAAGTGGTTTTTAAACACTAACACAAGTTTATCCATGGAAATCTCCACGCATGGCTGGCGGACTTCCTCTCTGGTCGTAGTCAACGTGTGGCCCTGAATGGGTTTCTCTCATCTCCTCTTCCTGTTCAGGCTGGAGTTCCCCAAGGTAGTGTTCTGGGCCCTGTGCTTTTTCTGGTCTTCATCAATGATCTCTCTGACTCTCTTGAAAATCCTCTCTATCTCTTTGCTGACGACTCTACTCTCTGTCGCTCCATTCCTCATCCCTCAGATCGGCAGTCTGCAGCCTCCTCACTCTCTGCAGACCTGGACAAAATCACAGACTGGTCAAACAAGTGGAACATGTCTTTCAATCCTGACAAATCTCACACTCTTACAATGTCTCTCCAAAAGGACCGACTGGACAACCCTCCCATCTACTTTCTCAACAATCCTCTCCAAGAAGTTGTGTCGCTCAAGCTTTTGGGTCTCACTATCTGCCATGATCTTTCTTGGGAAAATCACATTTCCAAGCTGGCCTCCAAAGCCAGTCGCCGACTGGGCATCCTCCGTCGTGCGAAGTCCTTCCTTGGCACACCTGAGCTCCTCACCACATACAAGGCTTTCATCCGCAGCTCAATGGAATACTGTTCCCCCCTCTGGGCTGGTGCTCCTGCCTCACACCTTGCTCGGCTTCACGCTGTTGAGGCCAAAGCTTTCAGAATCATTGGAATCTCCTGCGATGTAGTCAACGCCGAGGGCCTTTCACTCACTCACCGCAGGCAGGTTGGTGGTCTTTCTGTCTTCTACCGACTCCTCTCCGGCCTTGCTCCCCCAGCTCTCTCTGTGCTCTGTCCCCCCAATATTCCTTCAGGTCGCACAAGATCTGCCTGCAACCCTCTTATGGTTAAACTGCCAAAGTCTAGGCTCTCTGCTCACCTTCACTCTTTCATTCCCCTTTTCTCCCGCCTCTGGAACAAACTCCCCCACTCCCTTCAATCCCACTCCTCCCTCCAGGTCTTTAAAACAGCTGTTCACCACCATCTCTTATCTTCCCCCATCGAAAACCTTGATCTTTTCTACCCCCGGTAATTCAACCCAGAGTCCTTGCAGTGTTCATATGTTTTAATCCTCTCCCACCTCCCCCCAAGTCCTCCCGATGTCCCTGCTCTCAAATGTTGTGTTTGTGTCCTTCCCCTTCTTCCCCCTCTCTTTTGTGTCCTCCCCCCTCTCTCCCCATCTTGTCTGCCGCTCCCCTTGTTTTTTGTGTTTTGTGTGTCGGTTTGTCTTTTTGTGTGATTAATGCTTGCTCTTTCACGAGCCTCGATCTTGTATACAAAAAAAAAAAAAAAAAAAAAAAAAGTGCGAAAAGTGGTTTTTCAACACTATCACAAGTGCAAAAAGTGTTTTTTCCACACTAATACAAGTGCAAAAGTGGTTTCCTGCACCAACACAAGTGCGAAAAGTGGTTTTTCAACACTAACACAAGTGCGAAAAGTGGTTTTTCAACACTATCACAAGTGCAAAAAGTGTTTTTTCCACACTAATACAAGTGCAAAAGTGGTTTCCTGCACCAACACAAGTGCGAAAAGTGGTTTTTCAATACTAACACAAGCGCGAAAAGTGGTTTTTCAACACTATCACAAGTGCAAAAAGTGTTTTTTCCACACTAATACAAGTGCAAAAGTGGTTTCCTGCACCAACACAAGTGCGAAAAGTGGTTTTTCAACACTAACACAAGTGCTAAAAGTGGTTTTTCAACACTAACACAAGTGCGAAAAGTGGTTTTTCCACACTAATACAAGTGCAAAAGTGGTTTCCTGCACCAACACAAGTGCGAAAAGTGGTTTTTCAACACTAACACAAGTGCGAAAAGTGGTTTTTCAACACTATCACAAGTGCAAAAAGTGTTTTTTCCACACTAATACAAGTGCAAAAGTGGTTTTCTTGCACCAACACAAGTGTGAAAAGTGGTTTTTCAACACTAACACAAGTGCGAAAAGTGGTTTTTCAACACTAACACAAGTGCGAAAAGTGGTTTTTCAACACTAACACAAGTGCGAAAAGTGTTTTTTCCACACTAATACAAGTGCAAAAGTGGTTTCCTGCACCAACACAAGTGCGAAAAGTGGTTTTACAACACTAACACAAGTGCGAAAAGTGGTTTTTCAACACTAACACAAGTGCGAAAAGTGGTTTTTCAACACTATCACAAGTGCAAAAAGTGTTTTTTCCACACTAATACAAGTGCAAAAGTGGTTTCCTGCACCAACACAAGTGCGAAAAGTGGTTTTTCAACACTAACACAAGTGCGAAAAGTGGTTTTTCAACAATAACACAAGTGCGAAAAGTGGTTTTTCCACACTAATACAAGTGCAAAAGTGGTTTCCTGCACCAACACAAGTGCGAAAAGTGGTTTTTAAACACTAACACAAGTGCAAAAAGTGGTTTTTCAACACTATCACAAGTGCAAAATGTGTTTTTTCCACACTAATACAAGTGCAAAAGTGGTTTCCTGCACCAACACAAGTGCGAAAAGTGGTTTTTCAACAATAACACAAGTGCGAAAAGTGGTTTTTCAACACTATCACAAGTGCAAAAAGTGTTTTTTCCACACTAATACAAGTGCAAAAGTGGTTTCCTGCACCAACACAAGTGCGAAAAGTGTTTTTTCAACACTAACACAAGTGCGAAAAGTGGTTTTTCAACACTAACACAAGTGTGAAAAGTGGTTTTTCCACACTAATACAAGTGCAAAAGTGGTTTCTTGCACCAACAGGAACACTATCACAAGTAGTGTTCTTGTGATACTACTTCACAAGAAACCAACTTGTGTTGGTTTCCTGCACCAACACAAGTGCGAAAAGTGGTTTTTCAACACTAACACAAGTGCGAAAAGTGGTTTTTCAACACTATCACAAGTGCAAATAAGTGTTTTTTCCACACTAATACAAGTGCAAAAGTGGTTTCCTGCACCAACACAAGTGCGAAAAGTCGTTTTTCAACACTAACACTAGTGCGAAAAGTGGTTTTTCAACACTAACACAAGTGAGAAAAGTGTTTTTTCCACACTAATACAAGTGCAAAAGTGGTTTCCTGCACCAACACAAGTGCGAAAAGTGGTTTTTCAACACGAACACAAGTGCGAAAAGTGGTTTTTCAACACTATCACAAGTGCAAAAAGTGTTTTTTCCACAATAATACAAGTGCAAAAGTGGTTTCCTGTACCAACACAAGTGCGAAAAGTGGTTTTTCAACACTAACACAAGTGCTAAAAGTGGTTTTTCAACACTAACACAAGTGCGAAAAGTGGTTTTTCCACACTAATACAAGTGCAAAAGTGGTTTCCTGCACCAACACAAGTGCGAAAAGTGGTATTTCAACACTAACACAAGTGCGAAAAGTGGTTTTTCAACACTATCACAAGTGCAAAAAGTGTTTTTTCCACACTAATACAAGTGCAAAAGTGGTTTCCTGCACCAACACAAGTGCAAAAGTGGTTTCCTGCACCAACACAAGTGCGAAAAGTGGTTTTTCAACACTAACACAAGTGCGAAAAGTGGTTTTTCAACACTAACACAAGTGCGAAAAGTGGTTTTTCAACATTATCACAAGTGCAAAAAGTGTTTTTCCACACTAATACAAGTGCAAAAGTGGTTTCCTGCACAAACACAAGTGCGAAAAGTGGTTTTTCAACACTAACACAAGTGCGAAAAGTGGTTTTTCAACAATAACACAAGTGCGAAAAGTGGTTTTTCCACAATAATACAAGTGCAAAAGTGGTTTCCTGCACCAACACAAGTGCGAAAAGTGGTTTTTAAACACTAACACAAGTGCGAAAAGTGGTTTTTCAACACTATCACAAGTGCAAAAAGTGTTTTTTCCACACTAATACAAGTGCAAAAGTGGTTTCCTGCACAAACACAAGTGCGAAAAGTGGTTTTTCAACACTAACACAAGTGCGAAAAGTGGTTTTTCAACACTATCACAGGTGCAAAAAGTGTTTTTTCCACACTAATACAAGTGCAAAAGTGGTTTCCTGCACCAACACAAGTGCGAAAAGTGGTTTTTCAATACTAACACAAGCGCGAAAAGTGGTTTTTCAACACTATCACAAGTGCAAAAAGTGTTTTTTCCACACTTATACAAGTGCAAAAGTGGTTTCCTGCACCAACACAAGTGCGAAAAGTGGTTTTTCAACACTAACACAAGTGCTAAAAGTGGTTTTTCAACACTAACACAAGTGCGAAAAGTGGTTTTTCCACACTAATACAAGTGCAAAAGTGGTTTCCTGCACCAACACAAGTGCGAAAAGTGGTTTTTCAACACTAACACAAGTGCGAAAAGTGGTTTTTCAACACTATCACAAGTGCAAAAAGTGTTTTTTCCACACTAATACAAGTGCAAAAGTGGTTTTCCTGCACCAACACAAGTGTGAAAAGTGGTTTTTCAACACTAACAGAAGTGCGAAAAGTGGTTTTTCAACACTAACACAAGTGCGAAAAGTGGTTTTTCAACACTAACACAAGTGCGAAAAGTGTTTTTTCCACACTAATACAAGTGCAAAAGTGGTTTCCTGCACCAACACAAGTGCGAAAAGTGGTTTTACAACACTAACACAAGTGCGAAAAGTGGTTTTTCAACACTAACACAAGTGCGAAAAGTGGTTTTTCAACACTATCACAAGTGCAAAAAGTGTTTTTTCCACACTAATACAAGTGCAAAAGTGGTTTCCTGCACCAACACAAGTGCGAAAAGTGTTTTTCAACACTAACACAAGTGCGAAAAGTGGTTTTTCAACAATAACACAAGTGCGAAAAGTGGTTTGTCCACACTAATACAAGTGCAAAAGTGGTTTCCTGCACCAACACAAGTGCGAAAAGTGGTTTTTAAACACTAACACAAGTGCAAAAAGTGGTTTTTCAACACTATCACAAGTGCAAAAGTGTTTTTTCCACACTAATACAAGTGCAAAAGTGGTTTCCTGCACCAACACAAGTGCGAAAAGTGGTTTTTCAACACTAACACAAGTGCGAAAAGTGGTTTTTCAACACTATCACAAGTGCAAAAAGTGTTTTTTCCACACTAATACAAGTGCAAAAGTGGTTTCCTGTACCAACACAAGTGCTAAAAGTGGTTTTTCAATACTAACACAAGCGCGAAAAGTGGTTTTTCAACACTAACACAAGTGCGAAAAGTTGTTTTTCAACAATAACACAAGTGCGAAAAGTGGTTTTTCAACACTAACACAAGTGTGAAAAGTGGTTTTTCCACACTAATACAAGTGCAAAAGTGGTTTCCTGCACCAACAGGAACACTATCACAAGTAGTGTTCTTGTGATACTCCTTCACAAGAAACCAACTTGTGTTGGTTTCCTGCACCAACACAAGTGCGAAAAGTGGTTTTTCAACACTAACACAAGTGCGAAAAGTGGTTTTTCAACACTATCACAAGTGCAAAAAGTGTTTTTTCCACACTAATACAAGTGCAAAAGTGGTTACCAACACAAGTGCGAAAAGTGGTTTTTCAACACTAACACAAGTGCAAAAAGGGGTTTTTCAACACTAACACAAGTGAGAAAAGTGTTTTTTCCACACTAATACAAGTGCAAAAGTGGTTTCCTGCACCAACACAAGTGCGAAAAGTGGTTTTTAAACACTAACACAAGTGCAAAAAGTGGTTTTTCAACACTATCACAAGTGCAAAAAGTGTTTTTTCCACACTAATACAAGTGCAAAAGTGGTTTCCTGCACCAACACAAGTGCGAAAAGTGGTTTTTCAACACTAACACAAGTGCGAAAAGTGGTTTTTCAACACTATCACAAGTGCAAAAAGTGTTTTTTCCACACTAATACAAGTGCAAAAGTGGTTTCCTGTACCAACACAAGTGCGAAAAGTGGTTTTTCAATACTAACACAAGTGCGAAAAGTGGTTTTTCAACACTAACACAAGTGCGAAAAGTGGTTTTTCAACACTAACACAAGTATGAAAAGTGGTTTTTCCACACTAATACAAGTGCAAAAGTGGTTTCCTGCACCAACAGGAACACTATCACAAGTAGTGTTCTTGTGATACTCCTTCACAAGAAACCAACTTGTGTTGGTTTCCTGCACCAACACAAGTGCGAAAAGTGGTTTTTCAACACTAACACAAGTGCGAAAAGTGGTTTTTCAACACTATCACAAGTGCAAAAAGTGTTTTTTCCACACTAATACAAGTGCAAAAGTGGTTTCCTGCACCAACACAAGTGCGAAAAGTGGTTTTTCAACACTAACACAAGTGCGAAAAGTGGTTTTTCAACACTAACACAAGTGAGAAAAGTGTTTTTTCCACACTAATACAAGTGCAAAAGTGGTTTCCTGCACCAACACAAGTGCGAAAAGTGGTTTTTCAACACTAACACAAGTGCGAAAAGTGGTTTTTCAACACTATCACAAGTGCAAAAAGTGTTTTTTCCACACTAATACAAGTGCAAAACTGGTTTCCTGCACCAACACAAGTGCGAAAAGTGGTTTTTCAACACTAACACAAGTGCTAAAAGTGGTTTTTCAACACTAACACAAGTGCGAAAAGTGGTTTTTCCACACTAATACAAGTGCAAAAGTGGTTTCCTGCACCAACACAAGTGCGAAAAGTGGTTTTTCAACACGAACACAAGTGCGAAAAGTGGTTTTTCAACACTATCACAAGTGCAAAAAGTGTTTTTTCCACACTAATACAAGTGCAAAAGTGGTTTCCTGCACCAACACAAGTGCGAAAAGTGGTTTTTCAACACTAACACAAGTGCGAAAAGTGGTTTTTCAACACTAACACAAGTGCGAAAAGTGGTTTTTCAACACTAACACAAGTGCGAAAAGTGTTTTTTCCACACTAATACAAGTGCAAAAGTGGTTTCCTGCACCAACACAAGTGCGAAAAGTGGTTTTTCAACACTAACACAAGTGCGAAAAGTGGTTTTTCAGCACTAACACAAGTGCGAAAAGTGGTTTTTCAACACTATCACAAGTGCAAAAAGTGTTTTTTCCACACTAATACAAGTGCAAAAGTGGTTTCCTGCACCAACACAAGTGCGAAAAGTGGTTTTTTAACACCAACACAAGTGCGAAAAGTGGTTTTTCAACACTAACACAAGTGCGAAAAGTGGTTTTTCAACACTATCACAAGTGCAAAAAGTGTTTTTTCCACACTAATACAAGTGCAAAAGTGGTTTCCTGCACCAACACAAGTGCGAAAAGTGGTTTTTCAACACTAACACAAGTGTGAAAAGGGTTTTTCAACACTAACACAAGTGCGAAAAGTGGTTTTTCCACACTAATACAAGTGCAAAAGTGGTTTCCTGCACCAACACAAGTGCAAAAAGTGGTTTTTCAACAATAACACAAGTGCGAAAAGTGGTTTTTCAACACTATCACAAGTGCAAAAAGTGGTTTTTCCACACTAATACAAGTGCAAAAGTGGTTTCCTGCGCCAACACAAGTGCGAAAAGTGGTTTTTCAACACTAACACAAGTGCGAAAAGTGGTTTTTCAACAATATCACAAGTGCAAAAAGTGGTTTTTCCACACTAATACAAGTGCAAAAGTGGTTTCCTGCACCAACACAAGTGCGAAAAGTGGTTTTTCAACACTAACACAAGTGCGAAAAGTGGTTTTTCAACACTAACACAAGTGAGAAAAGTGTTTTTTCCACACTAATACAAGTGCAAAAGTGGTTTCCTGCACCAACACAAGTGCGAAAAGTGGTTTTTCAACACTAACACAAGTGCGAAAAGTGGTTTTTCAACACTATCACAAGTGCAAAAAGTGTTTTTTCCACACTAATACAAGTGCAAAAGTGGTTTCCTGCACCAACACAAGTGCGAAAAGTGGTTTTTCAACACTAACACAAGTGCTAAAAGTGGTTTTTCAACACTAAAACAAGTGCGAAAAGTGGTTTTTCCACACTAATACAAGTGCAAAAGTGGTTTCCTGCACCAACACAAGTGCGAAAAGTGGTTTTTCAACACTAACACAAGTGCAAAAAGTGGTTTTTCAACACTATCACAAGTGCAAAAAGTGTTTTTTCCACACTAATACAAGTGCAAAAGTGGTTTCCTGCACCAACACAAGTGCGAAAAGTGGTTTTTCAACACTAACACAAGTGCGAAAAGTGGTTTTTCAACACTAACACAAGTGAAAAAGTGGTTTTTCAACACTAACACAAGTGCGAAAAGTGTTTTTTCCACACTAATACAAGTGCAAAAGTGGTTTCCTGCACCAACACAAGTGCGAAAAGTGGTTTTTCAACACTAACACAAGTGCGAAAAGTGGTTTTTCAGCACTAACACAAGTGCGAAAAGTGGTTTTTCAACACTATCACAAGTGCAAAAAGTGTTTTTTCCACACTAATACAAGTGCAAAAGTGGTTTCCTGCACCAACACAAGTGCAAAAAGTGGTTTTTCAACACTAACACAAGTGCGAAAAGTGGGTTTTCAACACTATCACAAGTGCAAAAAGTGGTTTTTCCACACTAATACAAGTGCAAAAGTGGTTTCCTGCACAAACACAAGTGCGAAAAGTGGTTTTTCAACACTAACACAAGTGCGAAAAGTGGTTTTTCAACACTATCACAAGTGCAAAAAGTGTTTTTTCCACACTAATACCAGTGCAAAAGTGGTTTCCTGCACCAACACAAGTGCGAAAAGTGGTTTTTCAACACGAACACAAGTGCGAAAAGTGGTTTTTCCACACTAATACAAGTGCAAAAGTGGTTTCCTGCACCAACAGAAGTGCGAAAAGTGGTATTTCAACACTAACACAAGTGCGAAAAGTGGTTTTTCAACACTATCACAAGTGCAAAAAGTGTTTTTTCCACACTAATACAAGTGCAAAAGTGGTTTCCTGCACCAACACAAGTGCAAAAGTGGTTTCCTGCACCAACACAAGTGCGAAAAGTGGTTTTTCAACACTAACACAAGTGCGAAAAGTGGTTTTTCAACACTAACACAAGTGCGAAAAGTGGTTTTTCAACATTATCACAAGTGCAAAAAGTGTTTTTTCCACACTAATACAAGTGCAAAAGTGGTTTCCTGCACAAACACAAGTGCGAAAAGTGGTTTTTCAACACTAACACAAGTGCGAAAAGTGGTTTTTCAACACTATCACAAGTGCAAAAAGTGTTTTTTCCACACTAATACAAGTGCAAAAGTGGTTTCCTGCACAAACACAAGTGCGAAAAGTGGTTTCCTGCACCAACACAAGTGCAAAAGTGGTTTCCTGCACCAACACAAGTGCGAAAAGTGGTTTTTCAACACTAACACAAGTGCGAAAAGTGGTTTTTCAACACTAACACAAGTGCGAAAAGTGGTTTTTCAACATTATCACAAGTGCAAAAAGTGTTTTTTCCACACTAATACAAGTGCAAAAGTGGTTTACTGCACCAACACAAGTGCAAAAGTGGTTTCCTGCACCAACACAAGTGCGAAAAGTGGTTTTTCAACACTAACACAAGTGCGAAAAGTGGTTTTTCAACACTAACACAAGTGCGAAAAGTGGTTTTTCAACATTATCACAAGTGCAAAAAGTGTTTTTTCCACACTAATACAAGTGCAAAAGTGGTTTCCTGCACCAACACAAGTGCGAAAAGTGGTTTTTAAACACTAACACAAGTGCGAAAAGTGGTTTTTCAACACAAGTGCAAAAAGTGTTTTTTCCACACTAATACAAGTGCAAAAGTGGTTTCCTGCACAAACACAAGTGCGAAAAGTGGTTTTTCAACACTAACACAAGTGCGAAAAGTGGTTTTTCAACACTATCACAGGTGCAAAAAGTGTTTTTTCCACACTAATACAAGTGCAAAAGTGGTTTCCTGCACCAACACAAGTGCGAAAAGTGGTTTTTCAATACTAACACAAGCGCGAAAAGTGGTTTTTCAACACTATCACAAGTGCAAAAAGTGTTTTTTCCACACTTATACAAGTGCAAAAGTGGTTTCCTGCACCAACACAAGTGTGAAAAGTGGTTTTTCAACACTAACACAAGTGCTAAAAGTGGTTTTTCAACACTAACACAAGTGCGAAAAGTGGTTTTTCCACACTAATACAAGTGCAAAAGTGGTTTCCTGCACCAACACAAGTGCGAAAAGTGGTTTTTCAACACTAACACAAGTGCGAAAAGTGGTTTTTCAACACTATCACAAGTGCAAAAAGTGTTTTTTCCACACTAATACAAGTGCAAAAGTGGTTTTCCTGCACCAACACAAGTGTGAAAAGTGGTTTTTCAACACTAACACAAGTGCGAAAAGTGGTTTTTCAACACTAACACAAGTGCGAAAAGTGGTTTTTCAACACTAACACAAGTGCGAAAAGTGTTTTTTCCACACTAATACAAGTGCAAAAGTGGTTTCCTGCACCAACACAAGTGCGAAAAGTGGTTTTACAACACTAACACAAGTGCGAAAAGTGGTTTTTCAACACTAACACAAGTGCAAAAAGTGGTTTTTCAACACTATCACAAGTGCAAAAAGTGTTTTTTCCACACTAATACAAGTGCAAAAGTGGTTTCCTGCACCAACACAAGTGCGAAAAGTGGTTTTTCAACACTAACACAAGTGCGAAAAGTGGTTTTTCAACAATAACACAAGTGCGAAAAGTGGTTTGTCCACACTAATACAAGTGCAAAAGTGGTTTCCTGCACCAACACAAGTGCGAAAAGTGGTTTTTAAACACTAACACAAGTGCAAAAAGTGGTTTTTCAACACTATCACAAGTGCAAAAAGTGTTTTTTCCACACTAATACAAGTGCAAAAGTGGTTTCCTGCACCAACACAAGTGCGAAAAGTGGTTTTTCAACACTAACACAAGTGCGAAAATGGTTTTTCAACACTATCACAAGTGCAAAAAGTGTTTTTTCCACACTAATACAAGTGCAAAAGTGGTTTCCTGTACCAACACAAGTGCGAAAAGTGGTTTTTCAATACTAACACAAGCGCGAAAAGTGGTTTTTCAACACTAACACAAGTGCGAAAAGTGGTTTTTCAACAATAACACAAGTGCGAAAAGTGGTTTTTCCACACTAATACAAGTGCAAAAGTGGTTTCCTGCACCAACACAAGTGCGAAAAGTGGTTTTTAAACACTAACACAAGTGCGAAAAGTGGTTTTTCAACACTATCACAAGTGCAAAAAGTGTTTTTTCCACACTAATACAAGTGCAAAAGTGGTTTCCTGCACAAACACAAGTGCGAAAAGTGGTTTTTCAACACTAACACAAGTGCGAAAAGTGGTTTTTCAACACTATCACAGGTGCAAAAAGTGTTTTTTCCACACTAATACAAGTGCAAAAGTGGTTTCCTGCACCAACACAAGTGCGAAAAGTGGTTTTTCAATACTAACACAAGCGCGAAAAGTGGTTTTTCAACACTATCACAAGTGCAAAAAGTGTTTTTTCCACACTTATACAAGTGCAAAAGTGGTTTCCTGCACCGACACAAGTGCGAAAAGTGGTTTTTCAACACTAACACAAGTGCTAAAAGTGGTTTTTCAACACTAACACAAGTGCGAAAAGTGGTTTTTCCCACTAATACAAGTGCAAAAGTGGTTTCCTGCACCAACACAAGTGCGAAAAGTGGTTTTTCAACACTAACACAAGTGCGAAAAGTGGTTTTTCAACACTATCACAAGTGCAAAAAGTGTTTTTTCCACACTAATACAAGTGCAAAAGTGGTTTTCCTGCACCAACACAAGTGTGAAAAGTGGTTTTTCAACACTAACACAAGTGCGAAAAGTGGTTTTTCAACACTAACACAAGTGCGAAAAGTGGTTTTTCAACACTAACACAAGTGCGAAAAGTGTTTTTTCCACACTAATACAAGTGCAAAAGTGGTTTCCTGCACCAACACAAGTGCGAAAAGTGGTTTTACAACACTAACACAAGTGCGAAAAGTGGTTTTTCAACACTAACACAAGTGCGAAAAGTGGTTTTTCAACACTATCACAAGTGCAAAAAGTGTTTTTTCCACACTAATACAAGTGCAAAAGTGGTTTCCTGCACCAACACAAGTGCGAAAAGTGGTTTTTCAACACTAACACAAGTGCGAAAAGTGGTTTTTCAACACTAATACAAGTGCAAAAGTGGTTTCCTGTACCAACACAAGTGCGAAAAGTGGTTTTTCAATACTAACACAAGCGCGAAAAGTGGTTTTTCAACACTAACACAAGTGCGAAAAGTGGTTTTTCAACAATAACACAAGTGCGAAAAGTGGTTTTTCAACACTAACACAAGTGTGAAAAGTGGTTTTTCCACACTAATACAAGTGCAAAAGTGGTTTCCTGCACCAAAAGGAACACTATCACAAGTAGTGTTCTTGTGATACTCCTTCACAAGAAACCAACTTTTGTTGGTTTCCTGCACCAACACAAGTGCGAAAAGTGGTTTTTCATCACTAACACAAGTGCGAAAAGTGGTTTTTCAACACTATCACAAGTGCAAAAAGTGTTTTTTCCACACTAATACAAGTGCAAAAGTGGTTTCCTGCACCAACACAAGTGCGAAAAGTGGTTTTTCAACACTAACACAAGTGCAAAAAGTGGTTTTTCAACACTAACACAAGTGAGAAAAGTGTTTTTTCCACACTAATACAAGTGCAAAAGTGGTTTCCTGCACCAACACAAGTGCGAAAAGTGGTTTTTAAACACTAACACAAGTGCAAAAAGTGGTTTTTCAACACTATCACAAGTGCAAAAAGTGTTTTTTCCACACTAATACAAGTGCAAAAGTGGTTTCCTGCACCAACACAAGTGCGAAAAGTGGTTTTTCAACACTAACACAAGTGCGAAAAGTGGTTTTTCAACACTATCACAAGTGCAAAAAGTGTTTTTTTCCACACTAATACAAGTGCAAAAGTGGTTTCCTGTACCAACACAAGTGCGAAAAGTGGTTTTTCAATACTAACACAAGTGCGAAAAGTGGTTTTTCAACACTAACACAAGTGCGAAAAGTGGTTTTTCAACACTAACACAAGTATGAAAAGTGGTTTTATCCACACTAATACAAGTGCAAAAGTGGTTTCCTGCACCCAACAGGAACACTATCACAAGTAGTGTTCTTGTGATACTCCTTCACAAGAAACCAACTTGTGTTGGTTTCCTGCACCAACACAAGTGCGAAAAGTGGTTTTTCAACACTAACACAAGTGCGAAAAGTGGTTTTTCAACACTATCACAAGTGCAAAAAGTGTTTTTTCCACACTAATACAAGTGCAAAAGTGGTTTCCTGCACCAACACAAGTGCGAAAATTGGTTTTTCAACACTAACACAAGTGCGAAAAGTGGTTTTTCAACACTAACACAAGTGAGAAAAGTGTTTTTTCCACACTAATACAAGTGCAAAAGTGGTTTCCCTGCACCAACACAAGTGCGAAAAGTGGTTTTTCAACACTAACACAAGTGCGAAAAGTGGTTTTTCAACACTATCACAAGTGCAAAAAGTGTTTTTTCCACACTAATACAAGTGCAAAAGTGGTTTTCTGCACCAACACAAGTGCGAAAAGTGGTTTTTCAACACTAACACAAGTGCTAAAAGTGGTTTTTCAACACTAACACAAGTGCGAAAAGTGTTTTTCCACACTAATACAAGTGCAAAAGTGGTTTCCTGCACCAACACAAGTGCGAAATAGTGGTTTTTCAACACGAACACAAGTGCGAAAAGTGGTTTTTCAACACTATCACAAGTGCAAAAAGTGTTTTTTCCACACTAATACAAGTGCAAAAGTGGTTTCCTGCACCAACACAAGTGCGAAAAGTGGTTTTTCAACACTAACACAAGTGCGAAAAGTGGTTTTTCAACACTAACACAAGTGCGAAAAGTGTTTTTTCCACACTAATACAAGTGCAAAAGTGGTTTTTCAACACTATCACAAGTGCAAAAAGTGTTTTTTCCACACTAATACAAGTGCAAAAGTGGTTTCCTGCACCAACACAAGTGCGAAAAGTGGTTTTTTAACACCAACACAAGTGCGAAAAGTGGTTTTTCAACACTAACACAATTGCGAAAAGTGGTTTTTCAACACTATCACAAGTGCAAAAAGTGTTTTTTCCACACTAATACAAGTGCAAAAGTGGTTTCCTGCACCAACACAAGTGCGAAAAGTGGTTTTTCAACACTAACACAAGGTGTGAAAAGGGTTTTTCAACACTAACACAAGTGCGAAAAGTGGTTTTTCCACACTAATACAAGTGCAAAAGTGGTTTCCTGCACCAACACAAGTGCAAAAAGTGGTTTTTCAACAATAACACAAGTGCGAAAAAGTGGTTTTTCAACACTATCACAAGTGCAAAAAGTGGTTTTTTCCCACACTAATACAAGTGCAAAAGTGGTTTCCTGCGCCAACACAAGTGCGAAAAGTGGTTTTTCAACACTAACACAAGTGCGAAAAGTGGTTTTTCAACACTATCACAAGTGCAAAAGTGGTTTTTCCACACTAATACAAGTGCAAAAGTGGTTTTCCTGCACCAACACAAGTGCGAAAAGTGGTTTTTCAACACTAACACAAGTGCGAAAAGTGGTTTTTCAACACTAACACAAGTGAGAAAAGTGTTTTTTCCACACTAATACAAGTGCAAAAGTGGTTTCCTGCACCAACACAAGTGCGAAAAGTGGTTTTTCAACACTAACACAAGTGCGAAAAGTGGTTTTTCAACACTATCACAAGTGCAAAAAGTGTTTTTTCCACACTAATACAAGTGCAAAAGTGGTTTCCTGCACCAACACAAGTGCGAAAAGTGGTTTTTCAACACTAACACAAGTGCTAAAAGTGGTTTTTCAACACTAACACAAGTGCGAAAAGTGGTTTTTCCACACTAATACAAGTGCAAAAGTGGTTTCCTGCACCAACACAAGTGCGAAAAGTGGTTTTTCAACACTAACACAAGTGCGAAAAGTGGTTTTTCAACACTATCACAAGTGCAAAAAGTGTTTTTTCCACACTAATACAAGTGCAAAAGTGGTTTCCTGCACCAACACAAGTGCGAAAAGTGGTTTTTCAACACTAACACAAGTGCGAAAAGTGGTTTTTCAACACTAACACAAGTGAAAAAGTGGTTTTTCAACACTAACACAAGTGCGAAAAGTGTTTTTTCCACACTAATACAAGTGCAAAAGTGGTTTCCTGCACCAACACAAGTGCGAAAAGTGGTTTTTCAACACTAACACAAGTGCGAAAAGTGGTTTTTCAGCACTAACACAAGTGCGAAAAGTGGTTTTTCAACACTATCACAAGTGCAAAAAGTGTTTTTTCCACACTAATACAAGTGCAAAAGTGGTTTCCTGCACCAACACAAGTGCAAAAAGTGGTTTTTCAACACTAACACAAGTGCGAAAAGTGGTTTTTCAACACTAACACAAGTGCGAAAAGTGGTTTTTCAACACTAACACAAGTGCGAAAAGTGTTTTTTTTCCACACTAATACAAGTGCAAAAGTGGTTTCCTGCACCAACACAAGTGCGAAAAGTGGTTTTTCAACACTAACACAAGTGCGAAAAGTGGTTTTTCAGCACTAACACAAGTGCGAAAAGTGGTTTTTCAACACTATCACAAGTGCAAAAAGTGTTTTTTCCACACTAATACAAGTGCAAAAGTGGTTTCCTGCACCAACACAAGTGCGAAAAGTGGTTTTTTTAACACCAACACAAGTGCGAAAAGTGGTTTTTCAACACTATCACAAGTGCAAAAAGTGTTTTTTCCACACTAATACAAGTGCAAAAGTGGTTTCCTGCACCAACACAAGTGCGAAAAGTGGTTTTTCAACACTAACACAAGTGTGAAAAGGGTTTTTCAACACTAACACAAGTGCGAAAAGTGGTTTTTCCACACTAATACAAGTGCAAAAGTGGTTTCCTGCACCAACACAAGTGCAAAAAGTGGTTTTTCAACAATAACACAAGTGCGAAAAGTGGTTTTTCAACACTATCACAAGTGCAAAAAGTGGTTTTTCCACACTAATACAAGTGCAAAAGTGGTTTCCTGCGCCAACACAAGTGCGAAAAGTGTTTTTTCAACACTAACACAAGTGCGAAAAGTGGTTTTTCAACACTATCACAAGTGCAAAAAGTGGTTTTTCCACACTAATACAAGTGCAAAAGTGGTTTCCTGCACCAACACAAGTGCGAAAAGTGGTTTTTCAACACTAACACAAGTGCGAAAAGTGGTTTTTCAACACTAACACAAGTGAGAAAAGTGTTTTTTCCACACTAATACAAGTGCAAAAGTGGTTTCCTGCACCAACACAAGTGCGAAAAGTGGTTTTTCAACACTAACACAAGTGCGAAAAGTGGTTTTTCAACACTATCACAAGTGCAAAAAGTGTTTTTTCCACACTAATACAAGTGCAAAAGTGGTTTCCTGCACCAACACAAGTGCGAAAAGTGGTTTTTCAACACTAACACAAGTGCTAAAAGTGGTTTTTCAACACTAACAGAAGTGCGAAAAGTGGTTTTTCCACACTAATACAAGTGCAAAAGTGGTTTCCTGCACCAACACGAGTGCGAAAAGTGGTTTTTCAACACTAACACAAGTGCGAAAAGTGGTTTTTCAACACTATCACAAGTGCAAAAAGTGTTTTTTCCACACTAATACAAGTGCAAAAGTGGTTTCCTGCACCAACACAAGTGCGAAAAGTGGTTTTTCAACACTAACGCAAGTGCGAAAAGTGGTTTTTCAACACTAACACAAGTGAAAAAGTGGTTTTTCAACACTAACACAACTGCGAAAAGTGTTTTTTCCACACTAATACAAGTGCAAAAGTGGTTTCCTGCACCAACACAAGTGCGAAAAGTGGTTTTTCAACACTAACACAAGTGCGAAAAGTGGTTTTTCAGCACTAACACAAGTGCGAAAAGTGGTTTTTCAACACTATCACAAGTGCAAAAAGTGTTTTTTCCACACTAATGCAAGTGCAAAAGTGGTTTCCTGCACCAACACAAGTGCAAAAAGTGGTTTTTCAACACTAACACAAGTGCGAAAAGTGGGTTTTCAACACTATCACAAGTGCAAAAAGTGGTTTTTCCACACTAATACAAGTGCAAAAGTGGTTTCCTGCACAAACACAAGTGCGAAAAGTGGTTTTTCAACACTAACACAAGTGCGAAAAGTGGTTTTTCAACACTATCACAAGTGCAAAAAGTGTTTTTTCCACACTAATACCAGTGCAAAAGTGGTTTCCTGCACCAACACAAGTGCGAAAAGTGGTTTTTTAACACCAACACAAGTGCGAAAAGTGGTTTTTCAACACTAACACAAGTGCGAAAAGTGGTTTTTCAACACTATCACAAGTGCAAAAAGTGTTTTTTCCACACTAATACAAGTGCAAAAGTGGTTTCCTGCACCAACACAAGTGCGAAAAGTGGTTTTTCAACACTAACACAAGTGTGAAAAGGTTTTTCAACACTAACACAAGTGCGAAAAGTGGTTTTTCCACACTAATACAAGTGCAAAAGTGGTTTCCTGCACCAACACAAGTGCAAAAAGTGGTTTTTCAACAATAACACAAGTGCGAAAAGTGGTTTTTCAACACTATCACAAGTGCAAAAAGTGGTTTTTCCACACTAATACAAGTGCAAAAGTGGTTTCCTGCGCCAACACAAGTGCGAAAAGTGGTTTTTCAACACTAACACAAGTGCGAAAAGTGGTTTTTCAACACTATCACAAGTGCAAAAAGTGGTTTTTCCACACTAATACAAGTGCAAAAGTGGTTTCCTGCACCAACACAAGTGCGAAAAGTGGTTTTCCAACACTAACACAAGTGCGAAAAGTGGTTTTTCAACACTAACACAAGTGAGAAAAGTGTTTTTTCCACACTAATACAAGTGCAAAAGTGGTTTCCTGCACCAACACAAGTGCGAAAAGTGGTTTTTCAACACTAACAAAAGTGCGAAAAGTTGTTTTTCAACACTATCACAAGTGCAAAAAGTGTTTTTTCCACACTAATACAAGTGCAAAAGTGGTTTCCTGCGCCAACACAAGTGCGAAAAGTGGTTTTTCAACACTAACACAAGTGCGAAAAGTGGTTTTTCAACACTATCACAAGTGCAAAAAGTGGTTTTTCCACACTAATACAAGTGCAAAAGTGGTTTCCTGCACCAACACAAGTGCGAAAAGTGGTTTTTCAACACTAACACAAGTGCGAAAAGTGGTTTTTCAACACTAACACAAGTGAGAAAAGTGTTTTTTCCACACTAATACAAGTGCAAAAGTGGTTTCCTGCACCAACACAAGTGCGAAAAGTGGTTTTTCAACACTAACACAAGTGCGAAAAGTGGTTTTTCAACACTATCACAAGTGCAAAAAGTGTTTTTTCCACACTAATACAAGTGCAAAAGTGGTTTCCTGCACCAACACAAGTGCGAAAAGTGGTTTTTCAACACTAACACAAGTGCTAAAAGTGGTTTTTCAACACTAAAACAAGTGCGAAAAGTGGTTTTTCCACACTAATACAAGTGCAAAAGTGGTTTCCTGCACCAACACAAGTGCGAAAAGTGGTTTTTCAACACTAACACAAGTGCAAAAAGTGGTTTTTCAACACTATCACAAGTGCAAAAAGTGTTTTTTCCACACTAATACAAGTGCAAAAGTGGTTTCCTGCACCAACACAAGTGCGAAAAGTGGTTTTTCAACACTAACACAAGTGCGAAAAGTGGTTTTTCAACACTAACACAAGTGAAAAAGTGGTTTTTCAACACTAACACAAGTGCGAAAAGTGTTTTTTCCACACTAATACAAGTGCAAAAGTGGTTTCCTGCACCAACACAAGTGCGAAAAGTGGTTTTTCAACACTAACACAAGTGCGAAAAGTGGTTTTTCAGCACTAACACAAGTGCGAAAAGTGGTTTTTCAACACTATCACAAGTGCAAAAAGTGGTTTTTCCACACTATCACAAGTGCAAAAGTGGTTTCCTGCACCAACACAAGTGCAAAAAGTGGTTTTTCAACACTAACACAAGTGCGAAAAGTGGGTTTTCAACACTATCACAAGTGCAAAAAGTGGTTTTTCCACACTAATACAAGTGCAAAAGTGGTTTCCTGCACAAACACAAGTGCGAAAAGTGGTTTTTCAACACTAACACAAGTGCGAAAAGTGGTTTTTCAACACTATCACAAGTGCAAAAAGTGTTTTTTCCACACTAATACCAGTGCAAAAGTGGTTTCCTGCACCAACACAAGTGCGAAAAGTGGTTTTTTAACACCAACACAAGTGCGAAAAGTGGTTTTTCAACACTAACACAAGTGCGAAAAGTGGTTTTTCAACACTATCACAAGTGCAAAAAGTGTTTTTTCCACACTAATACAAGTGCAAAAGTGGTTTCCTGCACCAACACAAGTGCGAAAAGTGGTTTTTCAACACTAACACAAGTGTGAAAAGGTTTTTCAACACTAACACAAGTGCGAAAAGTGGTTTTTCCACACTAATACAAGTGCAAAAGTGGTTTCCTGCACCAACACAAGTGCAAAAAGTGGTTTTTCAACAATAACACAAGTGCGAAAAGTGGTTTTTCAACACTATCACAAGTGCAAAAAGTGGTTTTTCCACACTAATACAAGTGCAAAAGTGGTTTCCTGCGCCAACACAAGTGCGAAAAGTGGTTTTTCAACACTAACACAAGTGCGAAAAGTGGTTTTTCAACACTATCACAAGTGCAAAAAGTGGTTTTTCCACACTAATACAAGTGCAAAAGTGGTTTCCTGCACCAATACAAGTGCGAAAAGTGGTTTTTCAACACTAACACAAGTGCGAAAAGTGGTTTTTCAACACTAACACAAGTGAGAAAAGTGTTTTTTCCACACTAATACAAGTGCAAAAGTGGTTTCCTGCACCAACACAAGTGCGAAAAGTGGTTTTTCAACACTAACACAAGTGCGAAAAGTGGTTTTTCAACACTATCACAAGTGCAAAAAGTGTTTTTTCCACACTAATACAAGTGCAAAAGTGGTTTCCTGCACCAACACAAGTGCGAAAAGTGGTTTTTCAACACTAACACAAGTGCTAAAAGTGGTTTTTCAACACTAAAACAAGTGCGAAAAGTGGTTTTTCCACACTAATACAAGTGCAAAAGTGGTTTCCTGCACCAACACAAGTGCGAAAAGTGGTTTTTCAACACTAACACAAGTGCAAAAAGTGGTTTTTCAACACTATCACAAGTGCAAAAAGTGTTTTTTCCACACTAATACAAGTGCAAAAGTGGTTTCCTGCACCAACACAAGTGCGAAAAGTGGTTTTTCAACACTAACACAAGTGCGAAAAGTGGTTTTTCAACACTAACACAAGTGAAAAAGTGGTTTTTCAACACTAACACAAGTGCGAAAAGTGTTTTTTCCACACTAATACAAGTGCAAAAGTGGTTTCCTGCACCAACACAAGTGCGAAAAGTGGTTTTTCAACACTAACACAAGTGCGAAAAGTGGTTTTTCAGCACTAACACAAGTGCGAAAAGTGGTTTTTCAACACTATCACAAGTGCAAAAAGTGGTTTTTCCACACTATCACAAGTGCAAAAGTGGTTTCCTGCACCAACACAAGTGCAAAAAGTGGTTTTTCAACACTAACACAAGTGCGAAAAGTGGGTTTTCAACACTATCACAAGTGCAAAAAGTGGTTTTTCCACACTAATACAAGTGCAAAAGTGGTTTCCTGCACAAACACAAGTGCGAAAAGTGGTTTTTCAACACTAACACAAGTGCGAAAAGTGGTTTTTCAACACTATCACAAGTGCAAAAAGTGTTTTTTCCACACTAATACCAGTGCAAAAGTGGTTTCCTGCACCAACACAAGTGCGAAAAGTGGTTTTTTAACACCAACACAAGTGCGAAAAGTGGTTTTTCAACACTAACACAAGTGCGAAAAGTGGTTTTTCAACACTATCACAAGTGCAAAAAGTGTTTTTTCCACACTAATACAAGTGCAAAAGTGGTTTCCTGCACCAACACAAGTGCGAAAAGTGGTTTTTCAACACTAACACAAGTGTGAAAAGGTTTTTCAACACTAACACAAGTGCGAAAAGTGGTTTTTCCACACTAATACAAGTGCAAAATTGGTTTCCTGCACCAACACAAGTGCAAAAAGTGGTTTTTCAACAATAACACAAGTGCGAAAAGTGGTTTTTCAACACTATCACAAGTGCAAAAAGTGGTTTTTCCACACTAATACAAGTGCAAAAGTGGTTTCCTGCGCCAACACAAGTGCGAAAAGTGGTTTTTCAACACTAACACAAGTGCGAAAAGTGGTTTTTCAACACTATCACAAGTGCAAAAAGTGGTTTTTCCACACTAATACAAGTGCAAAAGTGGTTTCCTGCACCAACACAAGTGCGAAAAGTGGTTTTTCAACACTAACACAAGTGCGAAAAGTGGTTTTTCAACACTAACACAAGTGAGAAAAGTGTTTTTTCCACACTAATACAAGTGCAAAAGTGGTTTCCTGCACCAACACAAGTGTGAAAAGTGGTTTTTCAACACTAACACAAGTGCGAAAAGTGGTTTTTCAACACTATCACAAGTGCAAAAAGTGTTTTTTCCACACTAATACAAGTGCAAAAGTGGTTTCCTGCGCCAACACAAGTGCGAAAAGTGGTTTTTCAACACTAACACAAGTGCGAAAAGTGGTTTTTCAACACTATCACAAGTGCAAAAAGTGGTTTTTCCACACTAATACAAGTGCAAAAGTGGTTTCCTGCACCAACACAAGTGCGAAAAGTGGTTTTTCAACACTAACACAAGTGCGAAAAGTGGTTTTTCAACACTAACACAAGTGAGAAAAGTGTTTTTTCCACACTAATACAAGTGCAAAAGTGGTTTCCTGCACCAACACAAGTGCGAAAAGTGGTTTTTCAACACTAACACAAGTGCGAAAAGTGGTTTTTCAACACTATCACAAGTGTAAAAAGTGTTTTTTCCACACTAATACAAGTGCAAAAGTGGTTTCCTGCACCAACACAAGTGCGAAAAGTGGTTTTTCAACACTAACACAAGTGCTAAAAGTGGTTTTTCAACACTAAAACAAGTGCGAAAAGTGGTTTTTCCACACTAATACAAGTGCAAAAGTGGTTTCCTGCACCAACACAAGTGCGAAAAGTGGTTTTTCAACACTAACACAAGTGCAAAAAGTGGTTTTTCAACACTATCACAAGTGCAAAAAGTGTTTTTTCCACACTAATACAAGTGCAAAAGTGGTTTCCTGCACCAACACAAGTGCGAAAAGTGGTTTTTCAACACTAACACAAGTGCGAAAAGTGGTTTTTCAACACTAACACAAGTGAAAAAGTGGTTTTTCAACACTAACACAAGTGCGAAAAGTGTTTTTTCCACACTAATACAAGTGCAAAAGTGGTTTCCTGCACCAACACAAGTGCGAAAAGTGGTTTTTCAACACTAACACAAGTGCGAAAAGTGGTTTTTCAGCACTAACACAAGTGCGAAAAGTGGTTTTTCAACACTATCACAAGTGCAAAAAGTGTTTTTTCCACACTAATACAAGTGCAAAAGTGGTTTCCTGCACCAACACAAGTGCAAAAAGTGGTTTTTCAACACTAACACAAGTGCGAAAAGTGGGTTTTCAACACTATCACAAGTGCAAAAAGTGGTTTTTCCACACTAATACAAGTGCAAAAGTGGTTTCCTGCACAAACACAAGTGCGAAAAGTGGTTTTTCAACACTAACACAAGTGCGAAAAGTCGTTTTTCAACACTATCACAAGTGCAAAAAGTGTTTTTTCCACACTAATACCAGTGCAAAAGTGGTTTCCTGCACCAACACAAGTGCAAAAGTGGTTTCCTGCACCAACACAAGTGCGAAAAGTGGTTTTTCAACACTAACACAAGTGCGAAAAGTGGTTTTTCAACACTAACACAAGTGCGAAAAGTAGTTTTTCAACATTATCACAAGTGCAAAAAGTGTTTTTTCCACACTAATACAAGTGCAAAAGTGGTTTCCTGCACAAACACAAGTGCGAAAAGTGGTTTTTCAACACTAACACAAGTGCGAAAAGTGGTTTTTCAACACTATCACAAGTGCAAAAAGTGTTTTTTCCACACTAATACAAGTGCAAAAGTGGTTTCCTGCACAAACACAAGTGCGAAAAGTGGTTTCCTGCACCAACACAAGTGCAAAAGTGGTTTCCTGCACCAACACAAGTGCGAAAAGTGGTTTTTCAACACTAACACAAGTGCGAAAAGTGGTTTTTCAACACTAACACAAGTGCGAAAAGTGGTTTTTCAACATTATCACAAGTGCAAAAAGTGTTTTTTCCACACTAATACAAGTGCAAAAGTGGTTTCCTGCACCAACACAAGTGCAAAAGTGGTTTCCTGCACCAACACAAGTGCGAAAAGTGGTTTTTCAACACTAACACAAGTGCGAAAAGTGGTTTTTCAACACTAACACAAGTGCGAAAAGTGGTTTTTCAACATTATCACAAGTGCAAAAAGTGTTTTTTCCACAATAATACAAGTGCAAAAGTGGTTTCCTGCACCAACACAAGTGCGAAAAGTGGTTTTTAAACACTAACACAAGTGCGAAAAGTGGTTTTTCAACACTATCACAAGTGCAAAAATTGTTTTTTCCACACTAATACAAGTGCAAAAGTGGTTTCCTGCACAAACACAAGTGCGAAAAGTGGTTTTTCAACACTAACACAAGTGCGAAAAGTGGTTTTTCAACACTATCACAGGTGCAAAAAGTGTTTTTTCCACACTAATACAAGTGCAAAAGTGGTTTCCTGCACCAACACAAGTGCGAAAAGTGGTTTTTCAATACTAACACAAGCGCGAAAAGTGGTTTTTCAACACTATCACAAGTGCAAAAAGTGTTTTTTCCACACTTATACAAGTGCAAAAGTGGTTTCCTGCACCAACACAAGTGCGAAAAGTGGTTTTTCAACACTAACACAAGTGCTAAAAGTGGTTTTTCAACACTAACACAAGTGCGAAAAGTGGTTTTTCCACACTAATACAAGTGCAAAAGTGGTTTCCTGCACCAACACAAGTGCGAAAAGTGGTTTTTCAACACTAACACAAGTGCGAAAAGTGGTTTTTCAACACTATCACAAGTGCAAAAAGTGTTTTTTCCACACTAATACAAGTGCAAAAGTGGTTTTCCTGCACCAACACAAGTGTGAAAAGTGGTTTTTCAACACTAACACAAGTGCGAAAAGTGGTTTTTCAACACTAACACAAGTGCGAAAAGTGGTTTTTCAACACTAACACAAGTGCGAAAAGTGTTTTTCCACACTAATACAAGTGCAAAAGTGGTTTCCTGCACCAACACAAGTGCGAAAAGTGGTTTTACAACACTAACACAAGTGCGAAAAGTGGTTTTTCAACACTAACACAAGTGCGAAAAGTGGTTTTTCAACACTATCACAAGTGCAAAAAGTGTTTTTTCCACACTAATACAAGTGCAAAAGTGGTTTCCTGCACCAACACAAGTGCGAAAAGTGGTTTTTCAACACTAACACAAGTGCGAAAAGTGGTTTTTCAACAATAACACAAGTGCGAAAAGTGGTTTGTCCACACTAATACAAGTGCAAAAGTGGTTTCCTGCACCAACACAAGTGCGAAAAGTGGTTTTTAAACACTAACACAAGTGCAAAAAGTGGTTTTTCAACACTATCACAAGTGCAAAAAGTGTTTTTTCCACACTAATACAAGTGCAAAAGTGGTTTCCTGCACCAACACAAGTGCAAAAAGTGGTTTTTCAACACTAACACAAGTGCGAAAAGTGGTTTTTCAACACTATCACAAGTGCAAAAAGTGTTTTTTCCACACTAATACAAGTG
Organism: Myxine glutinosa; assembly: GCF_964187855.1. Lineage (NCBI taxonomy): Eukaryota > Metazoa > Chordata > Myxini > Myxiniformes > Myxinidae > Myxine > Myxine glutinosa. The sequence goes on from NW_027617465.1 coordinate 75,962, forward strand.
CAAAAGTGGTTTCCTGTACCAACACAAGTGCGAAAAGTGGTTTTTCAATGCTAACACAAGCGCGAAAAGTGGTTTTTCAACACTAACACAAGTGCGAAAAGTGGTTTTTCAACAATAACACAAGTGCGAAAAGTGGTTTTTCCACACTAATACAAGTGCAAAAGTGGTTTCCTGCACCAACACAAGTGCGAAAAGTGGTTTTTAAACACTAACACAAGTGCGAAAAGTGGTTTTTCAACACTATCACAAGTGCAAAAAGTGTTTTTTCCACACTAATACAAGTGCAAAAGTGGTTTCCTGCACAAACACAAGTGCGAAAAGTGGTTTTTCAACACTAACACAAGTGCGAAAAGTGGTTTTTCAACACTATCACAGGTGCAAAAAGTGTTTTTTCCACACTAATACAAGTGCAAAAGTGGTTTCCTGCACCAACACAAGTGCGAAAAGTGGTTTTTCAATACTAACACAAGCGCGAAAAGTGGTTTTTCAACACTATCACAAGTGCAAAAAGTGTTTTTTCCACACTTATACAAGTGCAAAAGTGGTTTCCTGCACCAACACAAGTGCGAAAAGTGGTTTTTCAACACTAACACAAGTGCTAAAAGTGGTTTTTCAACACTAACACAAGTGCGAAAAGTGGTTTTTCCACACTAATACAAGTGCAAAAGTGGTTTCCTGCACCAACACAAGTGCGAAAAGTGGTTTTTCAACACTAACACAAGTGCGAAAAGTGGTTTTTCAACACTATCACAAGTGCAAAAAGTGTTTTTTCCACACTAATACAAGTGCAAAAGTGGTTTTCCTGCACCAACACAAGTGTGAAAAGTGGTTTTTCAACACTAACACAAGTGCGAAAAGTGGTTTTTCAACACTAACACAAGTGCGAAAAGTGGTTTTTCAACACTAACACAAGTGCGAAAAGTGTTTTTTCCACACTAATACAAGTGCAAAAGTGGTTTCCTGCACCAACACAAGTGCGAAAAGTGGTTTTACAACACTAACACAAGTGCGAAAAGTGGTTTTTCAACACTAACACAAGTGCGAAAAGTGGTTTTTCAACACTATCACAAGTGCAAAAAGTGTTTTTTCCACACTAATACAAGTGCAAAAGTGGTTTCCTGCACCAACACAAGTGCGAAAAGTGGTTTTTCAACACTAACACAAGTGCGAAAAGTGGTTTTTCAACAATAACACAAGTGCGAAAAGTGGTTTGTCCACACTAATACAAGTGCAAAAGTGGTTTCCTGCACCAACACAAGTGCGAAAAGTGGTTTTTAAACACTAACACAAGTGCAAAAAGTGGTTTTTCAACACTATCACAAGTGCAAAAAGTGTTTTTTCCACACTAATACAAGTGCAAAAGTGGTTTCCTGCACCAACACAAGTGCGAAAAGTGGTTTTTCAACACTAACACAAGTGCGAAAAGTGGTTTTTCAACACTATCACAAGTGCAAAAAGTGTTTTTTCCACACTAATACAAGTGCAAAAGTGGTTTCCTGTACCAACACAAGTGCGAAAAGTGGTTTTTCAATACTAACACAAGCGCGAAAAGTGGTTTTTCAACACTAACACAAGTGCGAAAAGTGGTTTTTCAACAATAACACAAGTGCGAAAAGTGGTTTTTCAACACTAACACAAGTGTGAAAAGTGGTTTTTCCACACTAATACAAGTGCAAAAGTGGTTTCCTGCACCAAAAGGAACACTATCACAAGTAGTGTTCTTGTGATACTCCTTCACAAGAAACCAACTTGTGTTGGTTTCCTGCACCAACACAAGTGCGAAAAGTGGTTTTTCATCACTAACACAAGTGCGAAAAGTGGTTTTTCAACACTATCACAAGTGCAAAAAGTGTTTTTTCCACACTAATACAAGTGCAAAAGTGGTTTCCTGCACCAACACAAGTGCGAAAAGTGGTTTTTCAACACTAACACAAGTGCAAAAAGTGGTTTTTCAACACTAACACAAGTGAGAAAAGTGTTTTTTCCACACTAATACAAGTGCAAAAGTGGTTTCCTGCACCAACACAAGTGCGAAAAGTGGTTTTTAAACACTAACACAAGTGCAAAAAGTGGTTTTTCAACACTATCACAAGTGCAAAAAGTGTTTTTTCCACACTAATACAAGTGCAAAAGTGGTTTCCTGCACCAACACAAGTGCGAAAAGTGGTTTTTCAACACTAACACAAGTGCGAAAAGTGGTTTTTCAACACTATCACAAGTGCAAAAAGTGTTTTTTCCACACTAATACAAGTGCAAAAGTGGTTTCCTGTACCAACACAAGTGCGAAAAGTGGTTTTTCAATACTAACACAAGTGCGAAAAGTGGTTTTTCAACACTAACACAAGTGCGAAAAGTGGTTTTTCAACACTAACACAAGTATGAAAAGTGGTTTTTCCACACTAATACAAGTGCAAAAGTGGTTTCCTGCACCAACAGGAACACTATCACAAGTAGTGTTCTTGTGATACTCCTTCACAAGAAACCAACTTGTGTTGGTTTCCTGCACCAACACAAGTGCGAAAAGTGGTTTTTCAACACTAACACAAGTGCGAAAAGTGGTTTTTCAACACTATCACAAGTGCAAAAAGTGTTTTTTCCACACTAATACAAGTGCAAAAGTGGTTTCCTGCACCAACACAAGTGCGAAAAGTGGTTTTTCAACACTAACACAAGTGCGAAAAGTGGTTTTTCAACACTAACACAAGTGAGAAAAGTGTTTTTTCCACACTAATACAAGTGCAAAAGTGGTTTCCTGCACCAACACAAGTGCGAAAAGTGGTTTTTCAACACTAACACAAGTGCGAAAAGTGGTTTTTCAACACTATCACAAGTGCAAAAAGTGTTTTTTCCACACTAATACAAGTGCAAAAGTGGTTTTCTGCACCAACACAAGTGCGAAAAGTGGTTTTTCAACACTAACACAAGTGCTAAAAGTGGTTTTTCAACACTAACACAAGTGCGAAAAGTGGTTTTTCCACACTAATACAAGTGCAAAAGTGGTTTCCTGCACCAACACAAGTGCGAAAAGTGGTTTTTCAACACGAACACAAGTGCGAAAAGTGGTTTTTCAACACTATCACAAGTGCAAAAAGTGTTTTTTCCACACTAATACAAGTGCAAAAGTGGTTTCCTGCACCAACACAAGTGCGAAAAGTGGTTTTTCAACACTAACACAAGTGCGAAAAGTGGTTTTTCAACACTAACACAAGTGCGAAAAGTGGTTTTTCAACACTAACACAAGTGTGAAAAGTGTTTTTTCTACACTAATACAAGTGCAAAAGTGGTTTTTCAACACTATCACAAGTGCAAAAAGTGTTTTTTCCACACTAATACAAGTGCAAAAGTGGTTTCCTGCACCAACACAAGTGCGAAAAGTGGTTTTTTAACACCAACACAAGTGCGAAAAGTGGTTTTTCAACACTAACACAAGTGCGAAAAGTGGTTTTTCAACACTATCACAAGTGCAAAAAGTGTTTTTTCCACACTAATACAAGTGCAAAAGTGGTTTCCTGCACCAACACAAGTGCGAAAAGTGGTTTTTCAACACTAACACAAGTGTGAAAAGGGTTTTTCAACACTAACACAAGTGCGAAAAGTGGTTTTTCCACACTAATACAAGTGCAAAAGTGGTTTCCTGCACCAACACAAGTGCAAAAAGTGGTTTTTCAACAATAACACAAGTGCGAAAAGTGGTTTTTCAACACTATCACAAGTGCAAAAAGTGGTTTTACCACACTAATACAAGTGCAAAAGTGGTTTCCTGCGCCAACACAAGTGCGAAAAGTGGTTTTTCAACACTAACACAAGTGCGAAAAGTGGTTTTTCAACACTATCACAAGTGCAAAAAGTGGTTTTTCCACACTAATACAAGTGCAAAAGTGGTTTCCTGCACCAACACAAGTGCGAAAAGTGGTTTTTCAACACTAACACAAGTGCGAAAAGTGGTTTTTCAACACTAACACAAGTGAGAAAAGTGTTTTTTCCACACTAATACAAGTGCAAAAGTGGTTTCCTACACCAACACAAGTGCGAAAAGTGGTTTTTCAACACTAACACAAGTGCGAAAAGTGGTTTTTCAACACTATCACAAGTGCAAAAAGTGTTTTTTCCACACTAATACAAGTGCAAAAGTGGTTTCCTGCACCAACACAAGTGCGAAAAGTGGTTTTTCAACACTAACACAAGTGCTAAAAGTGGTTTTTCAACACTAACACAAGTGCGAAAAGTGGTTTTTCCACACTAATACAAGTGCAAAAGTGGTTTCCTGCACCAACACAAGTGCGAAAAGTGGTTTTTCAACACTAACACAAGTGCGAAAAGTGGTTTTTCAACACTATCACAAGTGCAAAAAGTGTTTTTTCCACACTAATACAAGTGCAAAAGTGGTTTCCTGCACCAACACAGGTGCGAAAAGTGGTTTTTCAACACTAACACAAGTGCGAAAAGTGGTTTTTCAACACTAACACAAGTGAAAAAGTGGTTTTTCAACACTAACACAAGTGCGAAAAGTGTTTTTTCCACACTAATACAAGTGCAAAAGTGGTTTCCTGCACCAACACAAGTGCGAAAAGTGGTTTTTCAACACTAACACAAGTGCGAAAAGTGGTTTTTTGGTTTTTCAGCACTAACACAAGTGCGAAAAGTGGTTTTTCAACACTATCACAAGTGCAAAAAGTGTTTTTTCCACACTAATACAAGTGCAAAAGTGGTTTCCTGCACCAACACAAGTGCAAAAGTGGTTTTTCAACACTAACACAAGTGCGAAAAGTGGGTTTTCAACACTATCACAAGTGCAAAAAGTGGTTTTTCCACACTAATACAAGTGCAAAAGTGGTTTCCTGCACAAACACAAGTGCGAAAAGTGGTTTTTCAACACTAACACAAGTGCGAAAGTGGTTTTTCAACACTATCACAAGTGCAAAAAGTGTTTTTTCCACACTAATACCAGTGCAAAAGTGGTTTCCTGCACCAACACAAGTGCGAAAAGTGGTTTTTTAACACCAACACAAGTGCGAAAAGTGGTTTTTCCACACTAATACAAGTGCAAAAGTGGTTTCCTGCACCAACACAAGTGCGAAAAGTGGTTTTTCAACACTATCACAAGTGCAAAAAGTGTTTTTTTCCACACTAATACAAGTGCAAAAGTGGTTTCCTGCACCAACACAAGTGCGAAAAGTGGTTTTTCAACACTAACACAAGTGCGAAAAGTGGTTTTTCAACACTAACACAAGTGCGAAAAGTGTTTTTTTTCCACACTAATACAAGTGCAAAAGTGGTTTCCTGCACCAACACAAGTGCGAAAAGTGGTTTTTCAACACTAACACAAGTGCGAAAAGTGGTTTTTCAGCACTAACACAAGTGCGAAAAGTGTTTTTCAACACTATCACAAGTGCAAAAAGTGTTTTTTCCACACTAATACAAGTGCAAAAGTGGTTTCCTGCACCAACACAAGTGCGAAAAGTGGTTTTTTTAACACCAACACAAGTGCGAAAAGTGGTTTTTCAACACTATCACAAGTGCAAAAAGTGTTTTTTCCACACTAATACAAGTGCAAAAGTGGTTTCCTGCACCAACACAAGTGCGAAAAGTGGTTTTTCAACACTAACACAAGTGTGAAAAGGGTTTTTCAACACTAACACAAGTGCGAAAAGTGGTTTTTCCACACTAATACAAGTGCAAAAGTGGTTTCCTGCACCAACACAAGTGCAAAAAGTGGTTTTTCAACAATAACACAAGTGCGAAAAGTGGTTTTTCAACACTATCACAAGTGCAAAAAGTGGTTTTTCCACACTAATACAAGTGCAAAAGTGGTTTCCTGCGCCAACACAAGTGCGAAAAGTGGTTTTTCAACACTAACACAAGTGCGAAAAGTGGTTTTTCAACACTATCACAAGTGCAAAAAGTGGTTTTTCCACACTAATACAAGTGCAAAAGTGGTTTCCTGCACCAGCACAAGTGCGAAAAGTGGTTTTTCAACACTAACACAAGTGCGAAAAGTGGTTTTTCAACACTAACACAAGTGAGAAAAGTGTTTTTTCCACACTAATACAAGTGCAAAAGTGGTTTCCTGCACCAACACAAGTGCGAAAAGTGGTTTTTCAACACTAACACAAGTGCGAAAAGTGGTTTTTCAACACTATCACAAGTGCAAAAAGTGTTTTTTCCACACTAATACAAGTGCAAAAGTGGTTTCCTGCACCAACACAAGTGCGAAAAGTGGTTTTTCAACACTAACACAAGTGCTAAAAGTGGTTTTTCAACACTAACACAAGTGCGAAAAGTGGTTTTTCCACACTAATACAAGTGCAAAAGTGGTTTCCTGCACCAACACAAGTGCGAAAAGTGGTTTTTCAACACTAACACAAGTGCGAAAAGTGGTTTTTCAACACTATCACAAGTGCAAAAAGTGTTTTTTCCACACTAATACAAGTGCAAAAGTGGTTTCCTGCACCAACACAAGTGCGAAAAGTGGTTTTTCAACACTAACACAAGTGCGAAAAGTGGTTTTTCAACACTAACACAAGTGAAAAAGTGGTTTTTCAACACTAACACAAGTGCGAAAAGTGTTTTTTCCACACTAATACAAGTGCAAAAGTGGTTTCCTGCACCAACACAAGTGCGAAAAGTGGTTTTTCAACACTAACACAAGTGCGAAAAGTGGTTTTTCAGCACTAACACAAGTGCGAAAAGTGGTTTTTCAACACTATCACAAGTGCAAAAAGTGTTTTTTCCACACTAATACAAGTGCAAAAGTGGTTTCCTGCACCAACACAAGTGCAAAAAGTGGTTTTTCAACACTAACACAAGTGCGAAAAGTGGGTTTTCAACACTATCACAAGTGCAAAAAGTGGTTTTTCCACACTAATACAAGTGCAAAAGTGGCTTCCTGCACAAACACAAGTGCGAAAAGTGGTTTTTCAACACTAACACAAGTGCGAAAAGTGGTTTTTCAACACTATCACAAGTGCAAAAAGTGTTTTTTCCACACTAATACCAGTGCAAAAGTGGTTTCCTGCACCAACACAAGTGCGAAAAGTGGTTTTTTAACACCAACACAAGTGCGAAAAGTGGTTTTTCAACACTAACACAAGTGCGAAAAGTGGTTTTTCAACACTATCACAAGTGCAAAAAGTGTTTTTTCCACACTAATACAAGTGCAAAAGTGGTTTCCTGCACCAACACAAGTGCGAAAAGTGGTTTTTCAACACTAACACAAGTGTGAAAAGGTTTTTCAACACTAACACAAGTGCGAAAAGTGGTTTTTCCACACTAATACAAGTGCAAAAGTGGTTTCCTGCACCAACACAAGTGCAAAAAGTGGTTTTTCAACAATAACACAAGTGCGAAAAGTGGTTTTTCAACACTATCACAAGTGCAAAAAGTGGTTTTTCCACACTAATACAAGTGCAAAAGTGGTTTCCTGCACCAACACAAGTGCGAAAAGTGGTTTTTCAACACTAACACAAGTGCGAAAAGTGGTTTTTCAACACTATCACAAGTGCAAAAAGTGGTTTTTCCACACTAATACAAGTGCAAAAGTGGTTTCCTGCACCAACACAAGTGCGAAAAGTGGTTTTTCAACACTAACACAAGTGCGAAAAGTGGTTTTTCAACACTAACACAAGTGAGAAAAGTGTTTTTTCCACACTAATACAAGTGCAAAAGTGGTTTCCTGCACCAACACAAGTGCGAAAAGTGGTTTTTCAACACTAACACAAGTGCGAAAAGTGGTTTTTCAACACTATCACAAGTGCAAAAAGTGTTTTTTCCACACTAATACAAGTGCAAAAGTGGTTTCCTGAACCAACACAAGTTCGAAAAGTGGTTTTTCAACACTAACACAAGTGCTAAAAGTGGTTTTTCAACACTAACACAAGTGCGAAAAGTGGTTTTTCCACACTAATACAAGTGCAAAAGTGGTTTCCTGCACCAACACAAGTGCGAAAAGTGGTTTTTCAACACTAACACAAGTGCAAAAAGTGGTTTTTCAACACTATCACAAGTGCAAAAAGTGTTTTTTCCACACTAATACAAGTGCAAAAGTGGTTTCCTGCACCAACACAAGTGCGAAAAGTGGTTTTTCAACACTAACACAAGTGCGAAAAGTGGTTTTTCAACACTAACACAAGTAAAAAAGTGGTTTTTCAACACTAACACAAGTGCGAAAAGTGTTTTTTCCACACTAATACAAGTGCAAAAGTGGTTTCCTGCACCAACACAAGTGCGAAAAGTGGTTTTTCAACACTAACACAAGTGCGAAAAGTGGTTTTTCAGCACTAACACAAGTGCGAAAAGTGGTTTTTCAACACTATCACAAGTGCAAAAAGTGTTTTTTCCACACTAATACAAGTGCAAAAGTGGTTTCCTGCACCAACACAAGTGCAAAAAGTGGTTTTTCAACACTAACACAAGTGCGAAAAGTGGGTTTTCAACACTATCACAAGTGCAAAAAGTGGTTTTTCCACACTAATACAAGTGCAAAAGTGGTTTCCTGCACAAACACAAGTGCGAAAAGTGGTTTTTCAACACTAACACAAGTGCGAAAAGTGGTTTTTCAACACTATCACAAGTGCAAAAAGTGTTTTTTCCACACTAATACCAGTGCAAAAGTGGTTTCCTGCACCAACACAAGTGCGAAAAGTGGTTTTTCAACACGAACACAAGTGCGAAAAGTGGTTTTCCACACTAATACAAGTGCAAAAGTGGTTTCCTGCACCAACACAAGTGCGAAAAGTGGTATTTCAACACTAACACAAGTGCGAAAAGTGGTTTTTCAACACTATCACAAGTGCAAAAAGTGTTTTTTCCACACTAATACAAGTGCAAAAGTGGTTTCCTGCACCAACACAAGTGCAAAAGTGGTTTCCTGCACCAACACAAGTGCGAAAAGTGGTTTTTCAACACTAACACAAGTGCGAAAAGTGGTTTTTCAACACTAACACAAGTGCGAAAAGTGGTTTTTCAACATTATCACAAGTGCAAAAAGTGTTTTTTCCACACTAATACAAGTGCAAAAGTGGTTTCCTGCACAAACACAAGTGCGAAAAGTGGTTTTTCAACACTAACACAAGTGCGAAAAGTGGTTTTTCAACAATAACACAAGTGCGAAAAGTGGTTTTTCCACACTAATACAAGTGCAAAAGTGGTTTCCTGCACCAACACAAGTGCGAAAAGTGGTTTTTAAACACTAACACAAGTGCGAAAAGTGGTTTTTCAACACTATCACAAGTGCAAAAAGTGTTTTTTCCACACTAATACAAGTGCAAAAGTGGTTTCCTGCACAAACACAAGTGCGAAAAGTGGTTTTTCAACACTAACACAAGTGCGAAAAGTGGTTTTTCAACACTATCACAGGTGCAAAAAGTGTTTTTTCCACACTAATACAAGTGCAAAAGTGGTTTCCTGCACCAACACAAGTGCGAAAAGTGGTTTTTCAACACTATCACAAGTGCAAAAAGTGGTTTTTCCACACTAATACAAGTGCAAAAGTGGTTTCCTGCGCCAACACAAGTGCGAAAAGTGGTTTTTCAACACTAACACAAGTGCGAAAAGTGGTTTTTCAACACTATCTCAAGTGCAAAAAGTGGTTTTTCCACACTAATACAAGTGCAAAAGTGGTTTCCTGCACCAACACAAGTGCGAAAAGTGGTTTTTCAACACTAACACAAGTGCGAAAAGTGGTTTTTCAACACTAACACAAGTGAGAAAAGTGTTTTTTCCACACTAATACAAGTGCAAAAGTGGTTTCCTGCACCAACACAAGTGCGAAAAGTGGTTTTTCAACACTAACACAAGTGCGAAAAGTCGTTTTTCAACACTATCACAAGTGCAAAAAGTGTTTTTTCCACACTAATACAAGTGCAAAAGTGGTTTCCTGCACCAACACAAGTGCGAAAAGTGGTTTTTCAACACTAACACAAGTGCTAAAAGTGGTTTTTCAACACTAACACAAGTGCGAAAAGTGGTTTTTCCACACTAATACAAGTGCAAAAGTGGTTTCCTGCACCAACACAAGTGCGAAAAGTGGTTTTTCAACACTAACACAAGTGCGAAAAGTGGTTTTTCAACACTATCACAAGTGCAAAAAGTGTTTTTTCCACACTAATACAAGTGCAAAAGTGGTTTCCTGCACCAACACAAGTTCGAAAAGTGGTTTTTCAACACTAACACAAGTGCTAAAAGTGGTTTTTCAACACTAACACAAGTGCGAAAAGTGGTTTTTCCACACTAATACAAGTGCAAAAGTGGTTTCCTGCACCAACACAAGTGCGAAAAGTGGTTTTTCAACACTAACACAAGTGCAAAAAGTGGTTTTTCAACACTATCACAAGTGCAAAAAGTGTTTTTTCCACACTAATACAAGTGCAAAAGTGGTTTCCTGCACCAACACAAGTGCGAAAAGTGGTTTTTCAACACTAACACAAGTGCGAAAAGTGGTTTTTCAACACTAACACAAGTAAAAAAGTGGTTTTTCAACACTAACACAAGTGCGAAAAGTGTTTTTTCCACACTAATACAAGTGCAAAAGTGGTTTCCTGCACCAACACAAGTGCGAAAAGTGGTTTTTCAACACTAACACAAGTGCGAAAAGTGGTTTTTCAGCACTAACACAAGTGCGAAAAGTGGTTTTTCAACACTATCACAAGTGCAAAAAGTGTTTTTTCCACACTAATACAAGTGCAAAAGTGGTTTCCTGCACCAACACAAGTGCAAAAAGTGGTTTTTCAACACTAACACAAGTGCGAAAAGTGGGTTTTCAACACTATCACAAGTGCAAAAAGTGGTTTTTCCACACTAATACAAGTGCAAAAGTGGTTTCCTTCACAAACACAAGTGCGAAAAGTGGTTTTTCAACACTAACACAAGTGCGAAAAGTGGTTTTTCAACACTATCACAAGTGCAAAAAGTGTTTTTTCCACACTAATACCAGTGCAAAAGTGGTTTCCTGCACCAACACAAGTGCGAAAAGTGGTTTTTCAACACGAACACAAGTGCGAAAAGTGGTTTTCCACACTAATACAAGTGCAAAAGTGGTTTCCTGCACCAACACAAGTGCGAAAAGTGGTATTTCAACACTAACACAAGTGCGAAAAGTGGTTTTTCAACACTATCACAAGTGCAAAAAGTGTTTTTTCCACACTAATACAAGTGCAAAAGTGGTTTCCTGCACCAACACAAGTGCAAAATTGGTTTCCTGCACCAACACAAGTGCGAAAAGTGGTTTTTCAACACTAACACAAGTGCGAAAAGTGGTTTTTCAACACTAACACAAGTGCGAAAAGTGGTTTTTCAACATTATCACAAGTGCAAAAAGTGTTTTTTCCACACTAATACAAGTGCAAAAGTGGTTTCCTGCACAAACACAAGTGCGAAAAGTGGTTTTTCAACACTAACACAAGTGCGAAAAGTGGTTTTTCAACAATAACACAAGTGCGAAAAGTGGTTTTTCCACACTAATACAAGTGCAAAAGTGGTTTCCTGCACCAACACAAGTGCGAAAAGTGGTTTTTAAACACTAACACAAGTGCGAAAAGTGGTTTTTCAACACTATCACAAGTGCAAAAAGTGTTTTTTCCACACTAATACAAGTGCAAAAGTGGTTTCCTGCACAAACACAAGTGCGAAAAGTGGTTTTTCAACACTAACACAAGTGCGAAAAGTGGTTTTTCAACACTATCACAGGTGCAAAAAGTGTTTTTTCCACACTAATACAAGTGCAAAAGTGGTTTCCTGCACCAACACAAGTGCGAAAAGTGGTTTTTCAACACTATCACAAGTGCAAAAAGTGGTTTTTCCACACTAATACAAGTGCAAAAGTGGTTTCCTGCGCCAACACAAGTGCGAAAAGTGGTTTTTCAACACTAACACAAGTGCGAAAAGTGGTTTTTCAACACTATCACAAGTGCAAAAAGTGGTTTTTCCACACTAATACAAGTGCAAAAGTGGTTTCCTGCACCAACACAAGTGCGAAAAGTGGTTTTTCAACACTAACACAAGTGCGAAAAGTGGTTTTTCAACACTAACACAAGTGAGAAAAGTGTTTTTTCCACACTAATACAAGTGCGAAAGTGGTTTCCTGCACCAACACAAGTGCGAAAAGTGGTTTTTCAACACTAACACAAGTGCGAAAAGTGGTTTTTCAACACTATCACAAGTGCAAAAAGTGTTTTTTCCACACTAATACAAGTGCAAAAGTGGTTTCCTGCACCAACACAAGTGCGAAAAGTGGTTTTTCAACACTAACACAAGTGCTAAAAGTGGTTTTTCAACACTAACACAAGTGCGAAAAGTGGTTTTTCCACACTAATACAAGTGCAAAAGTGGTTTCCTGCACCAACACAAGTGCGAAAAGTGGTTTTTCAACACTAACACAAGTGCAAAAAGTGGTTTTTCAACACTATCACAAGTGCAAAAAGTGTTTTTTCCACACTAATACAAGTGCAAAAGTGGTTTCCTGCACCAACACAAGTGCGAAAAGTGGTTTTTCAACACTAACACAAGTGCGAAAAGTGGTTTTTCAACACTAACACAAGTGAAAAAGTGGTTTTTCAACACTAACACAAGTGCGAAAAGTGTTTTTTCCACACTAATACAAGTGCAAAAGTGGTTTCCTGCACCAACACAAGTGCGAAAAGTGGTTTTTCAACACTAACACAAGTGCGAAAAGTGGTTTTTCAGCACTAACACAAGTGCGAAAAGTGGTTTTTCAACACTAACACAAGTGCGAAAAGTGGTTTTTCCACACTAATACAAGTGCAAAAGTGGTTTCCTGCACAAACACAAGTGCGAAAAGTGGTTTTTCAACACTAACACAAGTGCGAAAAGTGGTTTTTCAACACTATCACAAGTGCAAAAAGTGGTTTTTCCACACTAATACAAGTGCAAAAGTGGTTTCCTGCACAAACACAAGTGCGAAAAGTGGTTTTTCAACACTAACACAAGTGCGAAAAGTGGTTTTTCAACACTATCACAAGTGCAAAAAGTGTTTTTTCCACACTAATACCAGTGCAAAAGTGGTTTCCTGCACCAACACAAGTGCGAAAAGTGGTTTTTCAACACGAACACAAGTGCGAAAAGTGGTTTTTCCACACTAATACAAGTGCAAAAGTGGTTTCCTGCACCAACACAAGTGCGAAAAGTGGTATTTCAACACTAACACAAGTGCGAAAAGTGGTTTTTCAACACTATCACAAGTGCAAAAAGTGGTTTTTCCACACTAATACAAGTGCAAAAGTGGTTTCCTGCACAAACACAAGTGCGAAAAGTGGTTTTTCAACACTAACACAAGTGCGAAAAGTGGTTTTTCAACACTATCACAAGTGCAAAAAGTGTTTTTTCCACACTAATACCAGTGCAAAAGTGGTTTCCTGCACCAACACAAGTGCGAAAAGTGGTTTTTCAACACGAACACAAGTGCGAAAAGTGGTTTTCCACACTAATACAAGTGCAAAAGTGGTTTCCTGCACCAACACAAGTGCGAAAAGTGGTATTTCAACACTAACACAAGTGCGAAAAGTGGTTTTTCAACACTATCACAAGTGCAAAAAGTGTTTTTTCCACACTAATACAAGTGCAAAAGTGGTTTCCTGCACCAACACAAGTGCAAAATTGGTTTCCTGCACCAACACAAGTGCGAAAAGTGGTTTTTCAACACTAACACAAGTGCGAAAAGTGGTTTTTCAACACTAACACAAGTGCGAAAAGTGGTTTTTCAACATTATCACAAGTGCAAAAAGTGTTTTTTCCACACTAATACAAGTGCAAAAGTGGTTTCCTGCACAAACACAAGTGCGAAAAGTGGTTTTTCAACACTAACACAAGTGCGAAAAGTGGTTTTTCAACAATAACACAAGTGCGAAAAGTGGTTTTTCCACACTAATACAAGTGCAAAAGTGGTTTCCTGCACCAACACAAGTGCGAAAAGTGGTTTTTAAACACTAACACAAGTGCGAAAAGTGGTTTTTCAACACTATCACAAGTGCAAAAAGTGTTTTTTCCACACTAATACAAGTGCAAAAGTGGTTTCCTGCACAAACACAAGTGCGAAAAGTGGTTTTTCAACACTAACACAAGTGCGAAAAGTGGTTTTTCAACACTATCACAGGTGCAAAAAGTGTTTTTTCCACACTAATACAAGTGCAAAAGTGGTTTCCTGCACCAACACAAGTGCGAAAAGTGGTTTTTCAACACTATCACAAGTGCAAAAAGTGGTTTTGCCACACTAATACAAGTGCAAAAGTGGTTTCCTGCGCCAACACAAGTGCGAAAAGTGGTTTTTCAACACTAACACAAGTGCGAAAAGTGGTTTTTCAACACTATCACAAGTGCAAAAAGTGGTTTTTCCACACTAATACAAGTGCAAAAGTGGTTTCCTGCACCAACACAAGTGCGAAAAGTGGTTTTTCAACACTAACACAAGTGCGAAAAGTGGTTTTTCAACACTAACACAAGTGAGAAAAGTGTTTTTTCCACACTAATACAAGTGCAAAAGTGGTTTCCTGCACCAACACAAGTGCGAAAAGTGGTTTTTCAACACTAACACAAGTGCGAAAAGTGGTTTTTCAACACTATCACAAGTGCAAAAAGTGTTTTTTCCACACTAATACAAGTGCAAAAGTGGTTTCCTGCACCAACACAAGTGCGAAAAGTGGTTTTTCAACACTAACACAAGTGCTAAAAGTGGTTTTTCAACACTAACACAAGTGCGAAAAGTGGTTTTTCCACACTAATACAAGTGCAAAAGTGGTTTCCTGCACCAACACAAGTGCGAAAAGTGGTTTTTCAACACTAACACAAGTGCAAAAAGTGGTTTTTCAACACTATCACAAGTGCAAAAAGTGTTTTTTCCACACTAATACAAGTGCAAAAGTGGTTTCCTGCACCAACACAAGTGCGAAAAGTGGTTTTTCAACACTAACACAAGTGCGAAAAGTGGTTTTTCAACACTAACACAAGTGAAAAAGTGGTTTTTCAACACTAACACAAGTGCGAAAAGTGTTTTTTCCACACTAATACAAGTGCAAAAGTGGTTTCCTGCACCAACACAAGTGCGAAAAGTGGTTTTTCAACACTAACACAAGTGCGAAAAGTGGTTTTTCAGCACTAACACAAGTGCGAAAAGTGGTTTTTCAACACTAACACAAGTGCGAAAAGTGGTTTTTCCACACTAATACAAGTGCAAAAGTGGTTTCCTGCACAAACACAAGTGCGAAAAGTGGTTTTTCAACACTAACACAAGTGCGAAAAGTGGTTTTTCAACACTATCACAAGTGCAAAAAGTGGTTTTTCCACACTAATACAAGTGCAAAAGTGGTTTCCTGCACAAACACAAGTGCGAAAAGTGGTTTTTCAACACTAACACAAGTGCGAAAAGTGGTTTTTCAACACTATCACAAGTGCAAAAAGTGTTTTTTCCACACTAATACCAGTGCAAAAGTGGTTTCCTGCACCAACACAAGTGCGAAAAGTGGTTTTTCAACACGAACACAAGTGCGAAAAGTGGTTTTTCCACACTAATACAAGTGCAAAAGTGGTTTCCTGCACCAACACAAGTGCGAAAAGTGGTATTTCAACACTAACACAAGTGCGAAAAGTGGTTTTTCAACACTATCACAAGTGCAAAAAGTGTTTTTTCCACACTAATACAAGTGCAAAAGTGGTTTCCTGCACCAACACAAGTGCAAAAGTGGTTTCCTGCACCAACACAAGTGCGAAAAGTGGTTTTTCAACACTAACACAAGTGCGAAAAGTGGTTTTTCAACACTAACACAAGTGCGAAAAGTGGTTTTTCAACATTATCACAAGTGCAAAAAGTGTTTTTTCCACACTAATACAAGTGCAAAAGTGGTTTCCTGCACAAACACAAGTGCGAAAAGTGGTTTTTCAACACTAACACAAGTGCGAAAAGTGGTTTTTCAACAATAACACAAGTGCGAAAAGTGGTTTTTCCACACTAATACAAGTGCAAAAGTGGTTTCCTGCACCAACACAAGTGCGAAAAGTGGTTTTTAAACACTAACACAAGTGCGAAAAGTGGTTTTTCAACACTATCACAAATGCAAAAAGTGTTTTTTCCACACTAATACAAGTGCAAAAGTGGTTTCCTGCACAAACACAAGTGCGAAAAGTGGTTTTTCAACACTAACACAAGTGCGAAAAGTGGTTTTTCAACACTATCACAGGTGCAAAAAGTGGTTTTTTCCACACTAATACAAGTGCAAAAGTGGTTTCCTGCACCAACACAAGTGCGAAAAGTGGTTTTTCAACACTATCACAAGTGCAAAAAGTGGTTTTTCCACACTAATACAAGTGCAAAAGTGGTTTCCTGCGCCAACACAAGTGCGAAAAGTGGTTTTTCAACACTAACACAAGTGCGAAAAGTGGTTTTTCAACACTATCACAAGTGCAAAAAGTGGTTTTTCCACACTAATACAAGTGCAAAAGTGGTTTCCTGCACCAACACAAGTGCGAAAAGTGGTTTTTCAACACTAACACAAGTGCGAAAAGTGGTTTTTCAACACTAACACAAGTGAGAAAAGTGTTTTTTCCACACTAATACAAGTGCAAAAGTGGTTTCCTGCACCAACACAAGTGCGAAAAGTGGTTTTTCAACACTAACACAAGTGCGAAAAGTGGTTTTTCAACACTATCACAAGTGCAAAAAGTGTTTTTTCCACACTAATACAAGTGCAAAAGTGGTTTCCTGCACCAACACAAGTGCGAAAAGTGGTTTTTCAACACTAACACAAGTGCTAAAAGTGGTTTTTCAACACTAACACAAGTGCGAAAAGTGGTTTTTCCACACTAATACAAGTGCAAAAGTGGTTTCCTGCACCAACACAAGTGCGAAAAGTGGTTTTTCAACACTAACACAAGTGCAAAAAGTGGTTTTTCAACACTATCACAAGTGCAAAAAGTGTTTTTTCCACACTAATACAAGTGCAAAAGTGGTTTCCTGCACCAACACAAGTGCGAAAAGTGGTTTTTCAACACTAACACAAGTGCGAAAAGTGGTTTTTCAACACTAACACAAGTGAAAAAGTGGTTTTTCAACACTAACACAAGTGCGAAAAGTGTTTTTTCCACACTAATACAAGTGCAAAAGTGGTTTCCTGCACCAACACAAGTGCGAAAAGTGGTTTTTCAACACTAACACAAGTGCGAAAAGTGGTTTTTCAGCACTAACACAAGTGCGAAAAGTGGTTTTTCAACACTATCACAAGTGCAAAAAGTGTTTTTTCCACACTAATACAAGTGCAAAAGTGGTTTCCTGCACCAACACAAGTGCAAAAAGTGGTTTTTCAACACTAACACAAGTGCGAAAAGTGGGTTTTCAACACTATCACAAGTGCAAAAAGTGGTTTTTCCACACTAATACAAGTGCAAAAGTGGTTTCCTGCACAAACGCAAGTGCGAAAAGTGGTTTTTCAACACTAACACAAGTGCGAAAAGTGGTTTTTCAACACTATCACAAGTGCAAAAAGTGTTTTTTCCACACTAATACCAGTGCAAAAGTGGTTTCCTGCACCAACACAAGTGCGAAAAGTGGTTTTTCAACACAAACACAAGTGCGAAAAGTGGTTTTTCCACACTAATACAAGTGCAAAAGTGGTTTCCTGCACCAACACAAGTGCGAAAAGTGGTATTTCAACACTAACACAAGTGCGAAAAGTGGTTTTTCAACACTATCACAAGTGCAAAAAGTGTTTTTTCCACACTAATACAAGTGCAAAAGTGGTTTCCTGCACCAACACAAGTGCAAAAGTGGTTTCCTGCACCAACACAAGTGCGAAAAGTGGTTTTTCAACACTAACACAAGTGCGAAAAGTGGTTTTTCAACACTAACACAAGTGCGAAAAGTGGTTTTTCAACATTATCACAAGTGCAAAAAGTGTTTTTTCCACACTAATACAAGTGCAAAAGTGGTTTCCTGCACAAACACAAGTGCGAAAAGTGGTTTTTCAACACTAACACAAGTGCGAAAAGTGGTTTTTCAACAATAACACAAGTGCGAAAAGTGGTTTTTCCACACTAATACAAGTGCAAAAGTGGTTTCCTGCACCAACACAAGTGCGAAAAGTGGTTTTTAAACACTAACACAAGTGCGAAAAGTGGTTTTTCAACACTATCACAAGTGCAAAAAGTGTTTTTTCCACACTAATACAAGTGCAAAAGTGGTTTCCTGCACAAACACAAGTGCGAAAAGTGGTTTTTCAACACTAACACAAGTGCGAAAAGTGGTTTTTCAACAATAACACAAGTACGAAAAGTGGTTTTTCCACACTAATACAAGTGCAAAAGTGGTTTCCTGCACCAACACAAGTGCGAAAAGTGGTTTTTAAACACTAACACAAGTGCGAAAAGTGGTTTTTCAACACTATCACAAGTGCAAAAAGTGTTTTTTCCACACTAATACAAGTGCAAAAGTGGTTTCCTGCACAAACACAAGTGCGAAAAGTGGTTTTTCAACACTAACACAAGTGCGAAAAGTGGTTTTTCAACAATAACACAAGTGCGAAAAGTGGTTTTTCCACACTAATACAAGTGCAAAAGTGGTTTCCTGCACCAACACAAGTGCGAAAAGTGGTTTTTAAACACTAACACAAGTGCGAAAAGTGGTTTTTCAACACTATCACAAGTGCAAAAAGTGTTTTTTCCACACTAATACAAGTGCAAAAGTGGTTTCCTGCACAAACACAAGTGCGAAAAGTGGTTTTTCAACACTAAAACAAGTGCGAAAAGTGGTTTTTCAACACTATCACAGGTGCAAAAAGTGTTTTTTCCACACTAATACAAGTGCAAAAGTGGTTTCCTGCACCAACACAAGTGCGAAAAGTGGTTTTTCAACACTATCACAAGTGCGAAAAGTGGTTTTTCAACACTATCACAAGTGCAAAAAGTGGTTTTTCCACACTAATACAAGTGCAAAAGTGGTTTCCTGCACCAACACAAGTGCGAAAAGTGGTTTTTCAACACTAACACAAGTGAGAAAAGTGTTTTTTCCACACTAATACAAGTGCAAAAGTGGTTTCCTGCACCAACACAAGTGCGAAAAGTGGTTTTTCAACACTAACACAAGTGCGAAAAGTGGTTTTTCAACACTATCACAAGTGCAAAAAGTGTTTTTTCCACACTAATACAAGTGCAAAAGTGGTTTCCTGCACCAACACAAGTGCGAAAAGTGGTTTTTCAACACTAACACAAGTGCTAAAAGTGGTTTTTCAACACTAACACAAGTGCGAAAAGTGGTTTTTCCACACTAATACAAGTGCAAAAGTGGTTTCCTGCACCAACACAAGTGCGAAAAGTGGTTTTTCAACACTAACACAAGTGCAAAAAGTGGTTTTTCAACGCTATCAAAAGTGCAAAAAGTGTTTTTTCCACACTAATACAAGTGCAAAAGTGGTTTCCTGCACCAACACAAGTGCGAAAAGTGGTTTTTCAACACTAACACAAGTGCGAAAAGTGGTTTTTCAACACTAACACAAGTGAAAAAGTGGTTTTTCAACACTAACATAAGTGCGAAAAGTGTTTTTTCCACACTAATACAAGTGCAAAAGTGGTTTCCTGCACCAACACAAGTGCGAAAAGTGGTTTTTCAACACTAACACAAGTGCGAAAAGTGGTTTTTCACCACTAACACAAGTGCGAAAAGTGGTTTTTCAACACTATCACAAGTGCAAAAAGTGTTTTTTCCACACTAATACAAGTGCAAAAGTGGTTTCCTGCACCAACACAAGTGCGAAAAGTGGTTTTTCAACACGAACACAAGTGCGAAAAGTGGTTTTTCAACACTATCACAAGTGCAAAAAGTGTTTTTTCCACAATAATACAAGTGCAAAAGTGGTTTCCTGTACCAACACAAGTGCGAAAAGTGGTTTTTCAACACTAACACAAGTGCTAAAAGTGGTTTTTCAACACTAACACAAGTGCGAAAAGTGGTTTTTCCACACTAATACAAGTGCAAAAGTGGTTTCCTGCACCAACACAAGTGCGAAAAGTGGTATTTCAACACTAACACAAGTGCGAAAAGTGGTTTTTCAACACTATCACAAGTGCAAAAAGTGTTTTTTCCACACTAATACAAGTGCAAAAGTGGTTTCCTGCACCAACACAAGTGCAAAAGTGGTTTCCTGCACCAACACAAGTGCGAAAAGTGGTTTTTCAACACTAACACAAGTGCGAAAAGTGGTTTTTCAACACTAACACAAGTGCGAAAAGTGGTTTTTTAACATTATCACAAGTGCAAAAAGTGTTTTTTCTACACTAATACAAGTGCAAAAGTGGTTTCCTTCCCCAAACACAAGTGCGAAAAGTGGTTTTTCAACACTAACACAAGTGCGAAAAGTGGTTTTTCAACACTAAGACAAGTGCGAAAAGTGGTTTTTCAACACTATCACAAGTGCAAAAAGTGTTTTTTCCACACTAATACAAGTGCAAAAGTGGTTTTCCTGCACCAACACAAGTGTGAAAAGTGGTTTTTCAACACTAACAGAAGTGCGAAAAGTGGTTTTTCAACACTAACACAAGTGCGAAAAGTGGTTTTTCAACACTAACACAAGTGCGAAAAGTGTTTTTTCCACACTAATACAAGTGCAAAAGTGGTTTCCTGCACCAACACAAGTGCGAAAAGTGGTTTTACAACACTAACACAAGTGCGAAAAGTGGTTTTTCAACACTAACACAAGTGCGAAAAGTGGTTTTTCAACACTATCACAAGTGCAAAAAGTGTTTTTTCCACACTAATACAAGTGCAAAAGTGGTTTCCTGCACCAACACAAGTGCGAAAAGTGGTTTTTCAACACTAACACAAGTGCGAAAAGTGGTTTTTCAACAATAACACAAGTGCGAAAAGTGGTTTGTCCACACTAATACAAGTGCAAAAGTGGTTTCCTGCACCAACACAAGTGCGAAAAGTGGTTTTTAAACACTAACACAAGTGCAAAAAGTGGTTTTTCAACACTATCACAAGTGAAAAAAGTGTTTTTTCCACACTAATACAAGTGCAAAAGTGGTTTCCTGCACCAACACAAGTGCGAAAAGTGGTTTTTCAACACTAACGCAAGTGCGAAAAGTGGTTTTTCAACACTATCACAAGTGCAAAAAGTGTTTTTTCCACACTAATACAAGTGCAAAAGTGGTTTCCTGTACCAACACAAGTGCTAAAAGTGGTTTTTCAATACTAACACAAGCGCGAAAAGTGGTTTTTCAACACTAACACAAGTGCGAAAAGTGGTTTTTCAACAATAACACAAGTGCGAAAAGTGGTTTTTCAACACTAACACAAGTGTGAAAAGTGGTTTTTCCACACTAATACAAGTGCAAAAGTGGTTTCCTGCACCAACAGGAACACTATCACAAGTAGTGTTCTTGTGATACTCCTTCACAAGAACCCAACTTGTGTTGGTTTCCTGCACCAACACAAGTGCGAAAGGTGGTTTTTCAACACTAACACAAGTGCGAAAAGTGGTTTTTCAACACTATCACAAGTGCAAAAAGTGTTTTTTCCACACTAATACAAGTGCAAAAGTGGTTTCCTGCACCAACACAAGTGCGAAAAGTGGTTTTTCAACACTAACACAAGTGCAAAAAGGGGTTTTTCAACACTAACACAAGTGAGAAAAGTGTTTTTTCCACACTAATACAAGTGCAAAAGTGGTTTCCTGCACCAACACAAGTGCGAAAAGTGGTTTTTAAACACTAACACAAGTGCAAAAAGTGGTTTTTCAACACTATCACAAGTGCAAAAAGTGTTTTTTCCACACTAATACAAGTGCAAAAGTGGTTTCCTGCACCAACACAAGTGCGAAAAGTGGTTTTTCAACACTAACACAAGTGCGAAAAGTGGTTTTTCAACACTATCACAAGTGCAAAAAGTGTTTTTTCCACACTAATACAAGTGCAAAAGTGGTTTCCTGTACCAACACAAGTGCGAAAAGTGGTTTTTCAATACTAACACAAGTGCGAAAAGTGGTTTTTCAACACTAACACAAGTGCGAAAAGTGGTTTTTCAACACTAACACAAGTGCTAAAAGTGGTTTTTCAACACTAACACAAGTGCGAAAAGTGGTTTTTCCACACTAATACAAGTGCAAAAGTGGTTTCCTGCACCAACACAAGTGCGAAAAGTGGTTTTTCAACACTAACACAAGTGCAAAAAGTGGTTTTTCAACACTATCAAAAGTGCAAAAAGTGTTTTTTCCACACTAATACAAGTGCAAAAGTGGTTTCCTGCACCAACACAAGTGCGAAAAGTGGTTTTTCAACACTAACACAAGTGCGAAAAGTGGTTTTTCAACACTAACACAAGTGAAAAAGTGGTTTTTCAACACTAACATAAGTGCGAAAAGTGTTTTTTCCACACTAATACAAGTGCAAAAGTGGTTTCCTGCACCAACACAAGTGCGAAAAGTGGTTTTTCAACACTAACACAAGTGCGAAAAGTGGTTTTTCACCACTAACACAAGTGCGAAAAGTGGTTTTTTCAACACTATCACAAGTGCAAAAAGTGTTTTTTCCACACTAATACAAGTGCAAAAGTGGTTTCCTGCACCAACACAAGTGCGAAAAGTGGTTTTTCAACACGAACACAAGTGCGAAAAGTGGTTTTTCAACACTATCACAAGTGCAAAAAGTGTTTTTTCCACAATAATACAAGTGCAAAAGTGGTTTCCTGTACCAACACAAGTGCGAAAAGTGGTTTTTCAACACTAACACAAGTGCTAAAAGTGGTTTTTCAACACTAACACAAGTGCGAAAAGTGGTTTTTCCACACTAATACAAGTGCAAAAGTGGTTTCCTGCACCAACACAAGTGCGAAAAGTGGTATTTCAACACTAACACAAGTGCGAAAAGTGGTTTTTCAACACTATCACAAGTGCAAAAAGTGTTTTTTCCACACTAATACAAGTGCAAAAGTGGTTTCCTGCACCAACACAAGTGCAAAAGTGGTTTCCTGCACCAACACAAGTGCGAAAAGTGGTTTTTCAACACTAACACAAGTGCGAAAAGTGGTTTTTCAACACTAACACAAGTGCGAAAAGTGGTTTTTCAACATTATCACAAGTGCAAAAAGTGTTTTTTCTACACTAATACAAGTGCAAAAGTGGTTTCCTGCACAAACACAAGTGCGAAAAGTGGTTTTTCAACACTAACACAAGTGCGAAAAGTGGTTTTTCAACAATAACACAAGTGCGAAAAGTGGTTTTTCCACAATAATACAAGTGCAAAAGTGGTTTCCTGCACCAACACAAGTGCGAAAAGTGGTTTTTAAACACTAACACAAGTGCGAAAAGTGGTTTTTCAACACTATCACAAGTGCAAAAAGTGTTTTTTCCACACTAATACAAGTGCAAAAGTGGTTTCCTGCACAAACACAAGTGCGAAAAGTGGTTTTTCAACACTAACACAAGTGCGAAAAGTGGTTTTTCAACACTATCACAGGTGCAAAAAGTGTTTTTTCCACACTAATACAAGTGCAAAAGTGGTTTCCTGCACCAACACAAGTGCGAAAAGTGGTTTTTCAATACTAACACAAGCGCGAAAAGTGGTTTTTCAACACTATCACAAGTGCAAAAAGTGTTTTTTCCACACTTATACAAGTGCAAAAGTGGTTTCCTGCACCAACACAAGTGCGAAAAGTGGTTTTTCAACACTAACACAAGTGCTAAAAGTGGTTTTTCAACACTAACACAAGTGCGAAAAGTGGTTTTTCCACACTAATACAAGTGCAAAAGTGGTTTCCTGCACCAACACAAGTGCGAAAAGTGGTTTTTCAACACTAAGACAAGTGCGAAAAGTGGTTTTTCAACACTATCACAAGTGCAAAAAGTGTTTTTTCCACACTAATACAAGTGCAAAAGTGGTTTTCCTGCACCAACACAAGTGTGAAAAGTGGTTTTTCAACACTAACAGAAGTGCGAAAAGTGGTTTTTCAACACTAACACAAGTGCGAAAAGTGGTTTTTCAACACTAACACAAGTGCGAAAAGTGTTTTTTCCACACTAATACAAGTGCAAAAGTGGTTTCCTGCACCAACACAAGTGCGAAAAGTGGTTTTACAACACTAACACAAGTGCGAAAAGTGGTTTTTCAACACTAACACAAGTGCGAAAAGTGGTTTTTCAACACTATCACTAGTGCAAAAAGTGTTTTTTCCACACTAATACAAGTGCAAAAGTGGTTTCCTGCACCAACACAAGTGCGAAAAGTGGTTTTTCAACACTAACACAAGTGCGAAAAGTGGTTTTTCAACAATAACACAAGTGCGAAAAGTGGTTTGTCCACACTAATACAAGTGCAAAAGTGGTTTCCTGCACCAACACAAGTGCGAAAAGTGGTTTTTAAACACTAACACAAGTGCAAAAAGTGGTTTTTCAACACTATCACAAGTGAAAAAAGTGTTTTTTCCACACTAATACAAGTGCAAAAGTGGTTTCCTGCACCAACACAAGTGCGAAAAGTGGTTTTTCAACACTAACGCAAGTGCGAAAAGTGGTTTTTCAACACTATCACAAGTGCAAAAAGTGTTTTTTCCACACTAATACAAGTGCAAAAGTGGTTTCCTGTACCAACACAAGTGCTAAAAGTGGTTTTTCAATACTAACACAAGCGCGAAAAGTGGTTTTTCAACACTAACACAAGTGCGAAAAGTGGTTTTTCAACAATAACACAAGTGCGAAAAGTGGTTTTTCAACACTAACACAAGTGTGAAAAGTGGTTTTTCCACACTAATACAAGTGCAAAAGTGGTTTCCTGCACCAACAGGAACACTATCACAAGTAGTGTTCTTGTGATACTCCTTCACAAGAAACCAACTTGTGTTGGTTTCCTGCACCAACACAAGTGCGAAAGGTGGTTTTTCAACACTAACACAAGTGCGAAAAGTGGTTTTTCAACACTATCACAAGTGCAAAAAGTGTTTTTTCCACACTAATACAAGTGCAAAAGTGGTTTCCTGCACCAACACAAGTGCGAAAAGTGGTTTTTCAACACTAACACAAGTGCAAAAAGGGGTTTTTCAACACTAACACAAGTGAGAAAAGTGTTTTTTCCACACTAATACAAGTGCAAAAGTGGTTTCCTGCACCAACACAAGTGCGAAAAGTGGTTTTTAAACACTAACACAAGTGCAAAAAGTGGTTTTTCAACACTATCACAAGTGCAAAAAGTGTTTTTTCCACACTAATACAAGTGCAAAAGTGGTTTCCTGCACCAACACAAGTGCGAAAAGTGGTTTTTCAACACTAACACAAGTGCGAAAAGTGGTTTTTCAACACTATCACAAGTGCAAAAAGTGTTTTTTCCACACTAATACAAGTGCAAAAGTGGTTTCCTGTACCAACACAAGTGCGAAAAGTGGTTTTTCAATACTAACACAAGTGCGAAAAGTGGTTTTTCAACACTAACACAAGTGCGAAAAGTGGTTTTTCAACACTAACACAAGTATGAAAAGTGGTTTTTCCACACTAATACAAGTGCAAAAGTGGTTTCCTGCACCAACAGGAACACTATCACAAGTAGTGTTCTTGTGATACTCCTTCACAAGAAACCAACTTGTGTTGGTTTCCTGCACCAACACAAGTGCGAAAAGTGG
Organism: Myxine glutinosa; assembly: GCF_964187855.1. NCBI lineage: Eukaryota > Metazoa > Chordata > Myxini > Myxiniformes > Myxinidae > Myxine > Myxine glutinosa. The sequence goes on from NW_027617465.1 coordinate 101,556, forward strand.
TTTTTCAACACTAACACAAGTGCGAAAAGTGGTTTTTCAACACTATCACAAGTGCAAAAAGTGTTTTTTCCACACTAATACAAGTGCAAAAGTGGTTTCCTGCACCAACACAAGTGCGAAAAGTGGTTTTTCAACACTAACACAAGTGCGAAAAGTGGTTTTTCAACACTAACACAAGTGAGAAAAGTGTTTTTTCCACACTAATACAAGTGCAAAAGTGGTTTCCTGCACCAACACAAGTGCGAAAAGTGGTTTTTCAACACTAACACAAGTGCGAAAAGTGGTTTTTCAACACTATCACAAGTGCAAAAAGTGTTTTTCCACACTAATACAAGTGCAAAACTGGTTTCCTGCACCAACACAAGTGCGAAAAGTGGTTTTTCAACACTAACACAAGTGCTAAAAGTGGTTTTTCAACACTAACACAAGTGCGAAAAGTGGTTTTTCCACACTAATACAAGTGCAAAAGTGGTTTCCTGCACCAACACAAGTGCGAAAAGTGGTTTTTCAACACGAACACAAGTGCGAAAAGTGGTTTTTCAACACTATCACAAGTGCAAAAAGTGTTTTTTCCACACTAATACAAGTGCAAAAGTGGTTTCCTGCACCAACACAAGTGCGAAAAGTGGTTTTTCAACACTAACACAAGTGCGAAAAGTGGTTTTTCAACACTAACACAAGTGCGAAAAGTGGTTTTTCAACACTAACACAAGTGCGAAAAGTGTTTTTTCCACACTAATACAAGTGCAAAAGTGGTTTCCTTCACCAACACAAGTGCGAAAAGTGGTTTTTCAACACTAACACAAGTGCGAAAAGTGGTTTTTCAGCACCAACACAAGTGCGAAAAGTGGTTTTTCAACACTATCACAAGTGCAAAAAGTGTTTTTTCCACACTAATACAAGTGCAAAAGTGGTTTCCTGCACCAACACAAGTGCGAAAAGTGGTTTTTTAACACCAACACAAGTGCGAAAAGTGGTTTTTCAACACTAACACAAGTGCGAAAAGTGGTTTTTCAACACTATCACAAGTGCAAAAAGTGTTTTTTCCACACTAATACAAGTGCAAAAGTGGTTTCCTGCACCAACACAAGTGCGAAAAGTGGTTTTTCAACACTAACACAAGTGTGAAAAGGGTTTTTCAACACTAACACAAGTGCGAAAAGTGGTTTTTCCACACTAATACAAGTGCAAAAGTGGTTTCCTGCACCAACACAAGTGCAAAAAGTGGTTTTTCAACAATAACACAAGTGCGAAAAGTGGTTTTTCAACACTATCACAAGTGCAAAAAGTGGTTTTTCCACACTAATACAAGTGCAAAAGTGGTTTCCTGCGCCAACACAAGTGCGAAAAGTGGTTTTTCAACACTAACACAAGTGCGAAAAGTGGTTTTTCAACACTATCACAAGTGCAAAAAGTGGTTTTTCCACACTAATACAAGTGCAAAAGTGGTTTCCTGCACCAACACAAGTGCGAAAAGTGGTTTTTCAACACTAACACAAGTGCGAAAAGTGGTTTTTCAACACTAACACAAGTGAGAAAAGTGTTTTTTCCACACTAATACAAGTGCAAAAGTGGTTTCCTGCACCAACACAAGTGCGAAAAGTGGTTTTTCAACACTAACACAAGTGCGAAAAGTGGTTTTTCAACACTATCACAAGTGCAAAAAGTGTTTTTTCCACACTAATACAAGTGCAAAAGTGGTTTCCTGCACCAACACAAGTGCGAAAAGTGGTTTTTCAACACTAACACAAGTGCTAAAAGTGGTTTTTCAACACTAACACAAGTGCGAAAAGTGGTTTTTCCACACTAATACAAGTGCAAAAGTGGTTTCCTGCACCAACACAAGTGCGAAAAGTGGTTTTTCAACACTAACACAAGTGCAAAAAGTGGTTTTTCAACACTATCACAAGTGCAAAAAGTGTTTTTTCCACACTAATACAAGTGCAAAAGTGGTTTCCTGCACCAACACAAGTGCGAAAAGTGGTTTTTCAACACTAACACAAGTGCGAAAAGTGGTTTTTCAACACTAACACAAGTGAAAAGTGGTTTTTCAACACTAACACAAGTGCGAAAAGTGTTTTTTCCACACTAATACAAGTGCAAAAGTGGTTTCCTGCACCAACACAAGTGCGAAAAGTGGTTTTTCAACACTAACACAAGTGCGAAAAGTGGTTTTTCAGCACTAACACAAGTGCGAAAAGTGGTTTTTCAACACTATCACAAGTGCAAAAAGTGTTTTTTCCACACTAATACAAGTGCAAAAGTGGTTTCCTGCACCAACACAAGTGCAAAAAGTGGTTTTTCAACACTAACACAAGTGCGAAATGTGGGTTTTCAACACTATCACAAGTGCAAAAAGTGGTTTTTCCACACTAATACAAGTGCAAAAGTGGTTTCCTGCACAAACACAAGTGCGAAAAGTGGTTTTTCAACACTAACACAAGTGCGAAAAGTGGTTTTTCAACACTATCACAAGTGCAAAAAGTGTTTTTTCCACACTAATACCAGTGCAAAAGTGGTTTCCTGCACCAACACAAGTGCGAAAAGTGGTTTTTCAACACGAACACAAGTGCGAAAAGTGGTTTTTCCACACTAATACAAGTGCAAAAGTGGTTTCCTGCACCAACAGAAGTGCGAAAAGTGGTATTTCAACACTAACACAAGTGCGAAAAGTGGTTTTTCAACACTATCACAAGTGCAAAAAGTGTTTTTTCCACACTAATACAAGTGCAAAAGTGGTTTCCTGCACCAACACAAGTGCAAAAGTGGTTTCCTGCACCAACACAAGTGCGAAAAGTGGTTTTTCAACACTAACACAAGTGCGAAAAGTGGTTTTTCAACACTAACACAAGTGCGAAAAGTGGTTTTTCAACATTATCACAAGTGCAAAAAGTGTTTTTTCCACACTAATACAAGTGCAAAAGTGGTTTCCTGCACAAACACAAGTGCGAAAAGTGGTTTTTCAACACTAACACAAGTGCGAAAAGTGGTTTTTCAACAATAAGACAAGTGCGAAAAGTGGTTTTTCCACACTAATACAAGTGCAAAAGTGGTTTCCTGCACCAACACAAGTGCGAAAAGTGGTTTTTAAACACTAACACAAGTGCGAAAAGTGGTTTTTCAACACTATCACAAGTGCAAAAAGTGTTTTTTCCACACTAATACAAGTGCAAAAGTGGTTTCCTGCACAAACACAAGTGCGAAAAGTGGTTTTTCAACACTAACACAAGTGCGAAAAGTGGTTTTTCAACACTATCACAGGTGCAAAAAGTGTTTTTTCCACACTAATACAAGTGCAAAAGTGGTTTCCTGCACCAACACAAGTGCGAAAAGTGGTTTTTCAATACTAACACAAGCGCGAAAAGTGGTTTTTCAACACTATCACAAGTGCAAAAAGTGTTTTTTCCACACTTATACAAGTGCAAAAGTGGTTTCCTGCACCAACACAAGTGCGAAAAGTGGTTTTTCAACACTAACACAAGTGCTAAAAGTGGTTTTTCAACACTAACACAAGTGCGAAAAGTGGTTTTTCCACACTAATACAAGTGCAAAAGTGGTTTCCTGCACCAACACAAGTGCGAAAAGTGGTATTTCAACACTAACACAAGTGCGAAAAGTGGTTTTTCAACACTATCACAAGTGCAAAAAGTGTTTTTTCCACACTAATACAAGTGCAAAAGTGGTTTTCCTGCACCAACACAAGTGTGAAAAGTGGTTTTTCAACACTAACACAAGTGCGAAAAGTGGTTTTTCAACACTAACACAAGTGCGAAAAGTGGTTTTTCAACACTAACACAAGTGCGAAAAGTGTTTTTTCCACACTAATACAAGTGCAAAAGTGGTTTCCTGCACCAACACAAGTGCGAAAAGTGGTTTTACAACACTAACACAAGTGCGAAAAGTGGTTTTTCAACACTAACACAAGTGCGAAAAGTGGTTTTTCAACACTATCACAAGTGCAAAAAGTGTTTTTTCCACACTAATACAAGTGCAAAAGTGGTTTCCTGCACCAACACAAGTGCGAAAAGTGGTTTTTCAACACTAACACAAGTGCGAAAAGTGGTTTTTCAACAATAACACAAGTGCGAAAAGTGGTTTGTCCACACTAATACAAGTGCAAAAGTGGTTTCCTGCACCAACACAAGTGCGAAAAGTGGTTTTTAAACACTAACACAAGTGCAAAAAGTGGTTTTTCAACACTATCACAAGTGCAAAAAGTGTTTTTTCCACACTAATACAAGTGCAAAAGTGGTTTCCTGCACCAACACAAGTGCGAAAAGTGGTTTTTCAACACTAACACAAGTGCGAAAAGTGGTTTTTCAACACTATCACAAGTGCAAAAAGTGTTTTTTCCACACTAATACAAGTGCAAAAGTGGTTTCCTGTACCAACACAAGTGCGAAAAGTGGTTTTTCAATACTAACACAAGCGCGAAAAGTGGTTTTTCAACACTAACACAAGTGCGAAAAGTGGTTTTTCAACAATAACACAAGTGCGAAAAGTGGTTTTTCAACACTAACACAAGTGTGAAAAGTGGTTTTTCCACACTAATACAAGTGCAAAAGTGGTTTCCTGCACCAAAAGGAACACTATCACAAGTAGTGTTCTTGTGATACTCCTTCACAAGAAACCAACTTGTGTTGGTTTCCTGCAACAACACAAGTGCGAAAAGTGGTTTTTCATCACTAACACAAGTGCGAAAAGTGGTTTTTCAACACTATCACAAGTGCAAAAAGTGTTTTTTCCACACTAATACAAGTGCAAAAGTGGTTTCCTGCACCAACACAAGTGGGAAAAGTGGTTTTTCAACACTAACACAAGTGCAAAAAGTGGTTTTTCAACACTAACACAAGTGAGAAAAGTGTTTTTTCCACACTAATACAAGTGCAAAAGTGGTTTCCTGCACCAACACAAGTGCGAAAAGTGGTTTTTAAACACTAACACAAGTGCAAAAAGTGGTTTTTCAACACTATCACAAGTGCAAAAAGTGTTTTTTCCACACTAATACAAGTGCAAAAGTGGTTTCCTGCACCAACACAAGTGCGAAAAGTGGTTTTTCAACACTAACACAAGTGCGAAAAGTGGTTTTTCAACACTATCACAAGTGCAAAAAGTGTTTTTTCCACACTAATACAAGTGCAAAAGTGGTTTCCTGTACCAACACAAGTGCGAAAAGTGGTTTTTCAATACTAACACAAGTGCGAAAAGTGGTTTTTCAACACTAACACAAGTGCGAAAAGTGGTTTTTCAACACTAACACAAGTATGAAAAGTGGTTTTTCCACACTAATACAAGTGCAAAAGTGGTTTCCTGCACCAACAGGAACACTATCACAAGTAGTGTTCTTGTGATACTCCTTCACAAGAAACCAACTTGTGTTGGTTTCCTGCACCAACACAAGTGCGAAAAGTGGTTTTTCAACACTAACACAAGTGCGAAAAGTGGTTTTTCAACACTATCACAAGTGCAAAAAGTGTTTTTTCCACACTAATACAAGTGCAAAAGTGGTTTCCTGCACCAACACAAGTGCGAAAAGTGGTTTTTCAACACTAACACAAGTGCGAAAAGTGGTTTTTCAACACTAACACAAGTGAGAAAAGTGTTTTTTCCACACTAATACAAGTGCAAAAGTGGTTTCCTGCACCAACACAAGTGCGAAAAGTGGTTTTTCAACACTAACACAAGTGCGAAAAGTGGTTTTTCAACACTATCACAAGTGCAAAAAGTGTTTTTTCCACACTAATACAAGTGCAAAAGTGGTTTTCTGCACCAACACAAGTGCGAAAAGTGGTTTTTCAACACTAACACAAGTGCTAAAAGTGGTTTTTCAACACTAACACAAGTGCGAAAAGTGGTTTTTCCACACTAATACAAGTGCAAAAGTGGTTTCCTGCACCAACACAAGTGCGAAAAGTGGTTTTTCAACACGAACACAAGTGCGAAAAGTGGTTTTTCAACACTATCACAAGTGCAAAAAGTGTTTTTTCCACACTAATACAAGTGCAAAAGTGGTTTCCTGCACCAACACAAGTGCGAAAAGTGGTTTTTCAACACTAACACAAGTGCGAAAAGTGGTTTTTCAACACTAACACAAGTGCGAAAAGTGGTTTTTCAACACTAACACAAGTGCGAAAAGTGTTTTTTCCACACTAATACAAGTGCAAAAGTGGTTTTTCAACACTATCACAAGTGCAAAAAGTGTTTTTTCCACACTAATACAAGTGCAAAAGTGGTTTCCTGCACCAACACAAGTGCGAAAAGTGGTTTTTTAACACCAACACAAGTGCGAAAAGTGGTTTTTCAACACTAACACAAGTGCGAAAAGTGGTTTTTCAACACTAACACAAGTGCGAAAAGTGGTTTTTCAACACTATCACAAGTGCAAAAAGTGTTTTTTCCACACTAATACAAGTGCAAAAGTGGTTTCCTGCACCAACACAAGTGCGAAAAGTGGTTTTTCAACACTAACACAAGTGTGAAAAGGGTTTTTCAACACTAACACAAGTGCGAAAAGTGGTTTTTCAACACTAACACAAGTGCAAAAAGTGGTTTTTCAACACTATCACAAGTGCAAAAAGTGTTTTTTCCACACTAATACAAGTGCAAAAGTGGTTTCCTGCACCAACACAAGTGCGAAAAGTGGTTTTTCAACACTAACACAAGTGCGAAAAGTGGTTTTTCAACACTAACACAAGTGAAAAAGTGGTTTTTCAACACTAACACAAGTGCGAAAAGTGTTTTTTCCACACTAATACAAGTGCAAAAGTGGTTTCCTGCACCAACACAAGTGCGAAAAGTGGTTTTTCAACACTAACACAAGTGCGAAAAGTGGTTTTTCAGCACTAACACAAGTGCGAAAAGTGGTTTTTCAACACTAACACAAGTGCGAAAAGTGGTTTTTCCACACTAATACAAGTGCAAAAGTGGTTTCCTGCACAAACACAAGTGCGAAAAGTGGTTTTTCAACACTAACACAAGTGCGAAAAGTGGTTTTTCAACACTATCACAAGTGCAAAAAGTGGTTTTTCCACACTAATACAAGTGCAAAAGTGGTTTCCTGCACAAACACAAGTGCGAAAAGTGGTTTTTCAACACTAACACAAGTGCGAAAAGTGGTTTTTCAACACTATCACAAGTGCAAAAAGTGTTTTTTCCACACTAATACCAGTGCAAAAGTGGTTTCCTGCACCAACACAAGTGCGAAAAGTGGTTTTTCAACACGAACACAAGTGCGAAAAGTGGTTTTTCCACACTAATACAAGTGCAAAAGTGGTTTCCTGCACCAACACAAGTGCGAAAAGTGGTATTTCAACACTAACACAAGTGCGAAAAGTGGTTTTTCAACACTATCACAAGTGCAAAAAGTGGTTTTTCCACACTAATACAAGTGCAAAAGTGGTTTCCTGCACAAACACAAGTGCGAAAAGTGGTTTTTCAACACTAACACAAGTGCGAAAAGTGGTTTTTCAACACTATCACAAGTGCAAAAAGTGTTTTTTCCACACTAATACCAGTGCAAAAGTGGTTTCCTGCACCAACACAAGTGCGAAAAGTGGTTTTTCAACACGAACACAAGTGCGAAAAGTGGTTTTCCACACTAATACAAGTGCAAAAGTGGTTTCCTGCACCAACACAAGTGCGAAAAGTGGTATTTCAACACTAACACAAGTGCGAAAAGTGGTTTTTCAACACTATCACAAGTGCAAAAAGTGTTTTTTCCACACTAATACAAGTGCAAAAGTGGTTTCCTGCACCAACACAAGTGCAAAATTGGTTTCCTGCACCAACACAAGTGCGAAAAGTGGTTTTTCAACACTAACACAAGTGCGAAAAGTGGTTTTTCAACACTAACACAAGTGCGAAAAGTGGTTTTTCAACATTATCACAAGTGCAAAAAGTGTTTTTTCCACACTAATACAAGTGCAAAAGTGGTTTCCTGCACAAACACAAGTGCGAAAAGTGGTTTTTCAACACTAACACAAGTGCGAAAAGTGGTTTTTCAACAATAACACAAGTGCGAAAAGTGGTTTTTCCACACTAATACAAGTGCAAAAGTGGTTTCCTGCACCAACACAAGTGCGAAAAGTGGTTTTTAAACACTAACACAAGTGCGAAAAGTGGTTTTTCAACACTATCACAAGTGCAAAAAGTGTTTTTTCCACACTAATACAAGTGCAAAAGTGGTTTCCTGCACAAACACAAGTGCGAAAAGTGGTTTTTCAACACTAACACAAGTGCGAAAAGTGGTTTTTCAACACTATCACAGGTGCAAAAAGTGTTTTTTCCACACTAATACAAGTGCAAAAGTGGTTTCCTGCACCAACACAAGTGCGAAAAGTGGTTTTTCAACACTATCACAAGTGCAAAAAGTGGTTTTGCCACACTAATACAAGTGCAAAAGTGGTTTCCTGCGCCAACACAAGTGCGAAAAGTGGTTTTTCAACACTAACACAAGTGCGAAAAGTGGTTTTTCAACACTATCACAAGTGCAAAAAGTGGTTTTTCCACACTAATACAAGTGCAAAAGTGGTTTCCTGCACCAACACAAGTGCGAAAAGTGGTTTTTCAACACTAACACAAGTGCGAAAAGTGGTTTTTCAACACTAACACAAGTGAGAAAAGTGTTTTTTCCACACTAATACAAGTGCAAAAGTGGTTTCCTGCACCAACACAAGTGCGAAAAGTGGTTTTTCAACACTAACACAAGTGCGAAAAGTGGTTTTTCAACACTATCACAAGTGCAAAAAGTGTTTTTTCCACACTAATACAAGTGCAAAAGTGGTTTCCTGCACCAACACAAGTGCGAAAAGTGGTTTTTCAACACTAACACAAGTGCTAAAAGTGGTTTTTCAACACTAACACAAGTGCGAAAAGTGGTTTTTCCACACTAATACAAGTGCAAAAGTGGTTTCCTGCACCAACACAAGTGCGAAAAGTGGTTTTTCAACACTAACACAAGTGCAAAAAGTGGTTTTTCAACACTATCACAAGTGCAAAAAGTGTTTTTTCCACACTAATACAAGTGCAAAAGTGGTTTCCTGCACCAACACAAGTGCGAAAAGTGGTTTTTCAACACTAACACAAGTGCGAAAAGTGGTTTTTCAACACTAACACAAGTGAAAAAGTGGTTTTTCAACACTAACACAAGTGCGAAAAGTGTTTTTTCCACACTAATACAAGTGCAAAAGTGGTTTCCTGCACCAACACAAGTGCGAAAAGTGGTTTTTCAACACTAACACAAGTGCGAAAAGTGGTTTTTCAGCACTAACACAAGTGCGAAAAGTGGTTTTTCAACACTAACACAAGTGCGAAAACTGGTTTTTCCACACTAATACAAGTGCAAAAGTGGTTTCCTGCACAAACACAAGTGCGAAAAGTGGTTTTTCAACACTAACACAAGTGCGAAAAGTGGTTTTTCAACACTATCACAAGTGCAAAAAGTGGTTTTTCCACACTAATACAAGTGCAAAAGTGGTTTCCTGCACAAACACAAGTGCGAAAAGTGGTTTTTCAACACTAACACAAGTGCGAAAAGTGGTTTTTCAACACTATCACAAGTGCAAAAAGTGTTTTTTCCACACTAATACCAGTGCAAAAGTGGTTTCCTGCACCAACACAAGTGCGAAAAGTGGTTTTTCAACACGAACACAAGTGCGAAAAGTGGTTTTTCCACACTAATACAAGTGCAAAAGTGGTTTCCTGCACCAACACAAGTGCGAAAAGTGGTATTTCAACACTAACACAAGTGCGAAAAGTGGTTTTTCAACACTATCACAAGTGCAAAAAGTGTTTTTTCCACACTAATACAAGTGCAAAAGTGGTTTCCTGCACCAACACAAGTGCAAAAGTGGTTTCCTGCACCAACACAAGTGCGAAAAGTGGTTTTTCAACACTAACACAAGTGCGAAAAGTGGTTTTTCAACACTAACACAAGTGCGAAAAGTGGTTTTTCAACATTATCACAAGTGCAAAAAGTGTTTTTTCCACACTAATACAAGTGCAAAAGTGGTTTCCTGCACAAACACAAGTGCGAAAAGTGGTTTTTCAACACTAACACAAGTGCGAAAAGTGGTTTTTCAACAATAACACAAGTGCGAAAAGTGGTTTTTCCACACTAATACAAGTGCAAAAGTGGTTTCCTGCACCAACACAAGTGCGAAAAGTGGTTTTTAAACACTAACACAAGTGCGAAAAGTGGTTTTTCAACACTATCACAAGTGCAAAAAGTGTTTTTTCCACACTAATACAAGTGCAAAAGTGGTTTCCTGCACAAACACAAGTGCGAAAAGTGGTTTTTCAACACTAACACAAGTGCGAAAAGTGGTTTTTCAACACTATCACAGGTGCAAAAAGTGTTTTTTCCACACTAATACAAGTGCAAAAGTGGTTTCCTGCACCAACACAAGTGCGAAAAGTGGTTTTTCAACACTATCACAAGTGCAAAAAGTGGTTTTTCCACACTAATACAAGTGCAAAAGTGGTTTCCTGCGCCAACACAAGTGCGAAAAGTGGTTTTTCAACACTAACACAAGTGCGAAAAGTGGTTTTTCAACACTATCACAAGTGCAAAAAGTGGTTTTTCCACACTAATACAAGTGCAAAAGTGGTTTCCTGCACCAACACAAGTGCGAAAAGTGGTTTTTCAACACTAACACAAGTGCGAAAAGTGGTTTTTCAACACTAACACAAGTGAGAAAAGTGTTTTTTCCACACTAATACAAGTGCAAAAGTGGTTTCCTGCACCAACACAAGTGCGAAAAGTGGTTTTTCAACACTAACACAAGTGCGAAAAGTGGTTTTTCAACACTATCACAAGTGCAAAAAGTGTTTTTTCCACACTAATACAAGTGCAAAAGTGGTTTCCTGCACCAACACATGTGCGAAAAGTGGTTTTTCAACACTAACACAAGTGCTAAAAGTGGTTTTTCAACACTAACACAAGTGCGAAAAGTGGTTTTTCCACACTAATACAAGTGCAAAAGTGGTTTCCTGCACCAACACAAGTGCGAAAAGTGGTTTTTCAACACTAACACAAGTGCAAAAAGTGGTTTTTCAACACTATCACAAGTGCAAAAAGTGTTTTTTCCACACTAATACAAGTGCAAAAGTGGTTTCCTGCACCAACACAAGTGCGAAAAGTGGTTTTTCAACACTAACACAAGTGCGAAAAGTGGTTTTTCAACACTAACACAAGTGAAAAAGTGGTTTTTCAACACTAACACAAGTGCGAAAAGTGTTTTTTCCACACTAATACAAGTGCAAAAGTGGTTTCCTGCACCAACACAAGTGCGAAAAGTGGTTTTTCAACACTAACACAAGTGCGAAAAGTGGTTTTTCAGCACTAACACAAGTGCGAAAAGTGGTTTTTCAACACTATCACAAGTGCAAAAAGTGTTTTTTCCACACTAATACAAGTGCAAAAGTGGTTTCCTGCACCAACACAAGTGCAAAAAGTGGTTTTTCAACACTAACACAAGTGCGAAAAGTGGGTTTTCAACACTATCACAAGTGCAAAAAGTGGTTTTTCCACACTAATACAAGTGCAAAAGTGGTTTCCTGCACAAACGCAAGTGCGAAAAGTGGTTTTTCAACACTAACACAAGTGCGAAAAGTGGTTTTTCAACACTATCACAAGTGCAAAAAGTGTTTTTTCCACACTAATACCAGTGCAAAAGTGGTTTCCTGCACCAACACAAGTGCGAAAAGTGGTTTTTCAACACAAACACAAGTGCGAAAAGTGGTTTTTCCACACTAATACAAGTGCAAAAGTGGTTTCCTGCACCAACACAAGTGCGAAAAGTGGTATTTCAACACTAACACAAGTGCGAAAAGTGGTTTTTCAACACTATCACAAGTGCAAAAAGTGTTTTTTCCACACTAATACAAGTGCAAAAGTGGTTTCCTGCACCAACACAAGTGCAAAAGTGGTTTCCTGCACCAACACAAGTGCGAAAAGTGGTTTTTCAACACTAACACAAGTGCGAAAAGTGGTTTTTCAACACTAACACAAGTGCGAAAAGTGGTTTTTCAACATTATCACAAGTGCAAAAAGTGTTTTTTCCACACTAATACAAGTGCAAAAGTGGTTTCCTGCACAAACACAAGTGCGAAAAGTGGTTTTTCAACACTAACACAAGTGCGAAAAGTGGTTTTTCAACAATAACACAAGTGCGAAAAGTGGTTTTTCCACACTAATACAAGTGCAAAAGTGGTTTCCTGCACCAACACAAGTGCGAAAAGTGGTTTTTAAACACTAACACAAGTGCGAAAAGTGGTTTTTCAACACTATCACAAGTGCAAAAAGTGTTTTTTCCACACTAATACAAGTGCAAAAGTGGTTTCCTGCACAAACACAAGTGCGAAAAGTGGTTTTTCAACACTAACACAAGTGCGAAAAGTGGTTTTTCAACAATAACACAAGTACGAAAAGTGGTTTTTCCACACTAATACAAGTGCAAAAGTGGTTTCCTGCACCAACACAAGTGCGAAAAGTGGTTTTTAAACACTAACACAAGTGCGAAAAGTGGTTTTTCAACACTATCACAAGTGCAAAAAGTGTTTTTTCCACACTAATACAAGTGCAAAAGTGGTTTCCTGCACAAACACAAGTGCGAAAAGTGGTTTTTCAACACTAACACAAGTGCGAAAAGTGGTTTTTCAACAATAACACAAGTGCGAAAAGTGGTTTTTCCACACTAATACAAGTGCAAAAGTGGTTTCCTGCACCAACACAAGTGCGAAAAGTGGTTTTTAAACACTAACACAAGTGCGAAAAGTGGTTTTTCAACACTATCACAAGTGCAAAAAGTGTTTTTTCCACACTAATACAAGTGCAAAAGTGGTTTCCTGCACAAACACAAGTGCGAAAAGTGGTTTTTCAACACTAACACAAGTGCGAAAAGTGGTTTTTCAACACTATCACAGGTGCAAAAAGTGTTTTTTCCACACTAATACAAGTGCAAAAGTGGTTTCCTGCACCAACACAAGTGCGAAAAGTGGTTTTTCAACACTATCACAAGTGCAAAAAGTGGTTTTTCCACACTAATACAAGTGCAAAAGTGGTTTCCTGCGCCAACACAAGTGCGAAAAGTGGTTTTTCAACACTAACACAAGTGCGAAAAGTGGTTTTTCAACACTATCACAAGTGCAAAAAGTGGTTTTTCCACACTAATACAAGTGCAAAAGTGGTTTCCTGCACCAACACAAGTGCGAAAAGTGGTTTTTCAACACTAACACAAGTGAGAAAAGTGTTTTTTCCACACTAATACAAGTGCAAAAGTGGTTTCCTGCACCAACACAAGTGCGAAAAGTGGTTTTTCAACACTAACACAAGTGCGAAAAGTGGTTTTTCAACACTATCACAAGTGCAAAAAGTGTTTTTTCCACACTAATACAAGTGCAAAAGTGGTTTCCTGCACCAACACAAGTGCGAAAAGTGGTTTTTCAACACTAACACAAGTGCTAAAAGTGGTTTTTCAACACTAACACAAGTGCGAAAAGTGGTTTTTCCACACTAATACAAGTGCAAAAGTGGTTTCCTGCACCAACACAAGTGCGAAAAGTGGTTTTTCAACACTAACACAAGTGCAAAAAGTGGTTTTTCAACGCTATCAAAAGTGCAAAAAGTGTTTTTTCCACACTAATACAAGTGCAAAAGTGGTTTCCTGCACCAACACAAGTGCGAAAAGTGGTTTTTCAACACTAACACAAGTGCGAAAAGTGGTTTTTCAACACTAACACAAGTGAAAAAGTGGTTTTTCAACACTAACATAAGTGCGAAAAGTGTTTTTTCCACACTAATACAAGTGCAAAAGTGGTTTCCTGCACCAACACAAGTGCGAAAAGTGGTTTTTCAACACTAACACAAGTGCGAAAAGTGGTTTTTCACCACTAACACAAGTGCGAAAAGTGGTTTTTCAACACTATCACAAGTGCAAAAAGTGTTTTTTCCACACTAATACAAGTGCAAAAGTGGTTTCCTGCACCAACACAAGTGCGAAAAGTGGTTTTTCAACACGAACACAAGTGCGAAAAGTGGTTTTTCAACACTATCACAAGTGCAAAAAGTGTTTTTTCCACAATAATACAAGTGCAAAAGTGGTTTCCTGTACCAACACAAGTGCGAAAAGTGGTTTTTCAACACTAACACAAGTGCTAAAAGTGGTTTTTCAACACTAACACAAGTGCGAAAAGTGGTTTTTCCACACTAATACAAGTGCAAAAGTGGTTTCCTGCACCAACACAAGTGCGAAAAGTGGTA
>NW_027617466.1:0-115478 GCF_964187855.1 Myxine glutinosa
CCACTTTTCGCACTTGTGTTAGTGTTGAAAAACCACTTTTCGCACTTGTATTAGTGTGGAAAAAACACTTTTCGCACTTGTGTTAGTGTTGAAAAACCACTTTTCGCACTTGTGTTGGTGCATGAAACCACTTTTGCCCTTGTATTAGTTTGGAAAAACCACTTTTCGCACTTGTGTTAGTGTTGAAAAACCACTTTTCGCACTTGTGTTAGTGTTGAAAAACCACTTTTCGCACTTGTGTTAGTGTTGAAAAACCACTTTTCGCACTTGTGTTGGTGCAGGAAACCACTTTTGCACTTGTATTAGTGTGGAAAAAACACTTTTCGCACTTGTGTTAGTGTTGAAAAAACCACTGTTCGCACTTGTGTTGGTGCACGAAACCACTTTTGCACTTGTATTAGTGTGGAAAAACCACTTTTCGCACTTGTGTTAGTGTTGAAAAACCACTTTTCGCACTTGTGTTAGTGTTGAAAAACCACTTTTCGCACTTGTGTTAGTGTTGAAAAACCACTTTTCGCACTTGTGTTAGTGTTGAAAAACCACTTTTCGCACTTGTGTTGGTGCAGGAAACCACTTTTGCACTTGTATTAGTGTGGAAAAAACACTTTTCGCACTTGTGTTAGTGTTGAAAAACCACTTTTCGCACTTGTGTTAGTGTTGAAAAACCACTTTTCGCACTTGTGTTGGTGCAGGAAACCACTTTTGCACTTATATTAGTGTGGAAAAAACACTTTTCGCACTTGTGATAGTGTTGAAAAACCACTTTTCGCACTTGTGTTAGTGTTGAAAAACCACTTTTCGCACTTGTGTTGGTGCAGGAAACCCCTTTTGCACTTGTATTAGTGTGGCAAAACCACTTTTCGCACTTGTGTTAGCGTGGGAAAAACCACTTTTCGCACTTGTGTTAGTGTTGAAAAACCACTTTTCGCACTTGTGTTAGTGTTGAAAACCCACTTTTCGCACTTGTGTTGGTGCAGGAAACCACTTTTCGCACTTGTGTTAGTGTTGAAAAACCACTTTTCGCACTTGTGTTGGTGCAGGAAACCACTTTTGCACTTGTATTAGTGTGGAAAAAATACTTTTTGCACTTGTGATAGTGTTGAAAAAACACTTTTCGCACTTGTGTTAGTGTTGAAAAACCACTTTTCGCACTTGTGTTGGTGCAGGAAACCACTTTTGCACTTGTATTAGTGTGGAAAAACCACTTTTCGCACTTGTGTTAGTGTTGAAAAACCACTTTTCGCACTTGTGTTAGTGTTGAAAAACCACTTTTCGCACTTGTGTTGGTGCAGGAAAACACTTTTGCACTTGTATTAGTGTGGAAAAAACACTTTTCGCACTTGTGTTAGTGTTGAAAAACCACTTTTCGCACTTGTGTTAGTGTTGAAAAACCACTTTTCGCACTTGTGTTGGTGCAGGAAACCACTTTTGCACTTGTATTGGTGTGGAAAACACTTTTTGCACTTGTGATAGTGTTGAAAAACCACTTTTCGCACTTGTGTTAGTGTTGAAAAACCACTTTTCGCACTTGTATTGGTGCAGGAAACCACTTTTGCACTTGTATTAGTGTGGAAAAAACACTTTTCGCAGTTGTGTTAGTGTTGAAAAACCACTTTTCGCACTTGTGTTGGTGCAGGAAACCACTTTTGCACTTGTATTAGTGTGGAAAAACCACTTTGCGCACTTGTGTTAGTGTTGAAAAACCACTTTTCGCACTTGTGCTAGTGTTGAAAAACCACTTTTCGCACTTGTGTTAGTGTTGAAAAACCACTTTTCGCACTTGTGTTGGTGCAGGAAACCACTTTTGCACTTGTATTAGTGTGGAAAAAACACTTTTCGCACTTGTGTTAGTGTTGAAAAACCACTTTTCGCACTTGTGTTGGTGCAGGAAACCACTTTTGCACTTGTATTAGTGTGGAAAACCACTTTTCGCACTTGTGTTAGTGTTGAAAAACCACTTTTCGCACTTGTGTTAGTGTTGAAAAAACCACTTTTCGCACTTGTGTTAGTGTTGAAAAACCACTTTTCGCACTTGTGTTAGTGTTGAAAAACCACTTTTCGCACTTGTGTTGGTGCAGGAAACCACTTTTGCACTTGTATTAGTGTGGAAAAAACACTTTTCGCACTTGTGTTAGTGTTGAAAAACAACTTTTCGCACTTGTGTTGGTGCAGGAAACCACTTTTGCACTTATATTAGTGTGGAAAAAACACTTTTCGCACTTGTGATAGTGTTGAAAAACCACTTTTCGCACTTGTGTTAGTGTTGAAAAACCACTTTTCGCACTTGTGTTGGTGCAGGAAACCACTTTTGCACTTATATTAGTGTGGAAAAAACACTTTTCGCACTTGTGTTAGTGTTGAAAAACCACTTTTCGCACTTGTGTTAGTGTTGAAAAACCACTTTTCGCACTTGTGTTGGTGCAGGAAACCCCTTTTGCACTTGTATTAGTGTGGCAAAACCACTTTTCGCACTTGTGTTAGCGTGGAAAAACCACTTTTCGCACCTGTGTTAGTGTTGAAAAACCACTTTTCGCAATTGTGTTAGTGTTGAAAAACCACTTTTCGCACTTGTATTGGTGCAAGAAACCACTTTTGCACTTGTATTAGTGTAGAAAAAACACTTTTCGCACTTGTGTTAGTGTTGAAAAACCACTTTTCGCACTTGTGTTGGTGCAGGAAACCACTTTTGCACTTGTATTAATGTGGAAAAACCACTTTTCGCACTTGTGTTAGTGTTGAAAAACCACTTTTCGCACTTGTGTTAGTGTTGAAAAACCACTTTTCGCACTTGTGTTAGTGTTGAAAAACCACTTTTCGCACTTGTGTTTGTGCAGGAAACCACTTTTGCACTTGTATTAGTGTGGAAAAAACACTTTTTTGACTTGTGATAGTGTTGAAAAACCACTTTTCGCACTTGTGTTAGTGTTGAAAAACCACTTTTCGCACTTGTGTTGGTGCAGGAAACCACTTTTGCACTTGTATTAGTGTGGAAAAACCACTTTTCGCACTTGTGTTAGTGTTGAAAAACCACTTTTCGCACTTGTGTTGGTGCAGGAAACCACTTTTGCACTTGTATTAGTGTGGAAAAAAACACTTTTCGCACTTGTGTTGGTGCAGGAAACCACTTTTGCACTTGTATTAGTGTGGAAAAACCACTTTTCGCACTTGTGTTAGTGTTGAAAAACCACTTTTCGCACTTGTGTTGGTGCAGGAAACCACTTTTGCACTTGTATTAGTGTGGAAAAAAACACTTTTTGCACTTGTGATAGTGTTGAAAAACCATTTTTCGCACTTGTGTTAGTGTTGAAAAACCACTTTTCGCACTTGTGTTGGTGCAGGAAACCACTTTTGCACTTGTATTAGTGTGGAAAAAACACTTTTTTGCACTTGTGATAGTGTTGAAAAACCACTTTTCGCACTTGTGTTAGTGTTGAAAAACCACTTTTCGCACTTGTGTTGGTGCAGGAAACCACTTTTGCACTTGTATTAGTGTGGAAAAACCACTTTTCGCACTTGTGTTAGTGTTTGAAAAACCACTTTTCGCACTTGTGTTAGTGTTGAAAAAACCACTTTTCGCACTTGTGTTAGTGTTGAAAAACCACTTTTCGCACTTGTGTTGGTGCAGGAAAACACTTTTGCACTTGTATTAGTGTGGAAAAAACACTTTTCGCACTTGTGTTAGTGTTGAAAAACCACTTTTCGCACTTGTGTTAGTGTTGAAAACCACTTTTCGCACTT
The DNA here is from genome assembly GCF_964187855.1 of Myxine glutinosa. Classification (NCBI taxonomy): domain Eukaryota; kingdom Metazoa; phylum Chordata; class Myxini; order Myxiniformes; family Myxinidae; genus Myxine; species Myxine glutinosa. The sequence goes on from NW_027617466.1 coordinate 3,739, forward strand.
GTGTTGGTGCAGGAAACCACTTTTGCACTTGTATTGGTGTGGAAAACACTTTTTGCACTTGTGATAGTGTTGAAAAACCACTTTTCGCACTTGTGTTAGTGTTGAAAAACCACTTTTCGCACTTGTATTAGTGTGGAAAAAACACTTTTCGCACTTGTGTTAGTGTTGAAAAACCACTTTTCGCACTTGTGTTGGTGCATGAAACCACTTTTGCACTTGTATTAGTGTGGAAAAACCACTTTTCGCACTTGTGTTAGTGTTGAAAAACCACTTTTCGCACTTGTGTTAGTGTTGAAAAACCACTTTTCGCACTTGTGTTAGTGTTGAAAAACCACTTTTCGCACTTGTGTTGGTGCAGGAAACCACTTTTGCACTTGTATTAGTGTGGAAAAAACACTTTTCGCACTTGTGTTAGTGTTGAAAAACCACTGTTCGCACTTGTGTTGGTGCACGAAACCACTTTTGCACTTGTATTAGTGTGGAAAAACCACTTTTCGCACTTGTGTTAGTGTTGAAAAACCACTTTTCGCACTTGTGTTAGTGTTGAAAAACCACTTTTCGCACTTGTGTTAGTGTTGAAAAACCACTTTTCGCACTTGTGTTAGTGTTGAAAAACCACTTTTCGCACTTGTGTTGGTGCAGGAAACCACTTTTGCACTTGTATTAGTGTGGAAAAAACACTTTTCGCACTTGTGTTAGTGTTGAAAAACCACTTTTCGCACTTGTGTTAGTGTTGAAAAACCACTTTTCGCACTTGTGTTGGTGCAGGAAACCACTTTTGCACTTATATTAGTGTGGAAAAAACACTTTTCGCACTAGTGATAGTGTTGAAAAACCACTTTTCGCACTTGTGTTAGTGTTGAAAAACCACTTTTCGCAATTGTGTTAGTGTTGAAAAACCACTTTTCGCACTTGTGTTAGTGTTGAAAAAACCACTTTTCGCACTTGTGTTGGTGCAGGAAACCCCTTTTGCACTTGTATTAGTGTGGCAAAACCACTTTTCGCACTTGTGTTAGCGTGGGAAAAACCACTTTTCGCACCTGTGTTAGTGTTGAAAAACCACTTTTCGCAATTGTGTTAGTGTTGAAAAACCACTTTTCGCACTTGTATTGGTGCAAGAAACCACTTTTGCACTTGTATTAGTGTAGAAAAAACACTTTTCGCACTTGTGTTAGTGTTGAAAAACCACTTTTCGCACTTGTGTTAGTGTTGAAAAACCACTTTTCGCACTTGTGTTGGTGCAGGAAACCACTTTTGCACTTGTATTAGTGTGGAAAAACCACTTTTCGCACTTGTGTTAGTGTTGAAAAACCACTTTTCGCACTTGTGTTAGTGTTGAAAAACCACTTTTCGCACTTGTGTTAGTGTTGAAAAACCACTTTTCGCACTTGTGTTTGTGCAGGGAAACCACTTTTGCACTTGTATTAGTGTGGAAAAAACACTTTTTTGACTTGTGATAGTGTTGAAAAACCACTTTTCGCACTTGTGTTAGTGTTGAAAAACCACTTTTCGCACTTGTGTTGGTGCAGGAAACCACTTTTGCACTTGTATTAGTGTGGAAAAACCACTTTTCGCACTTGTGTTAGTGTTGAAAAACCACTTTTCGCACTTGTGTTGGTGCAGGAAACCACTTTTGCACTTGTATTAGTGTGGAAAAAACACTTTTCGCACTTGTGTTGGTGCAGGAAACCACTTTTGCACTTGTATTAGTGTGGAAAAACCACTTTTCGCACTTGTGTTAGTGTTGAAAAACCACTTTTCGCACTTGTGTTAGTGTTGAAAAACCACTTTTCGCACTTGTGTTGGTGCAGGAAACCACTTTTGCACTTGTATTGGTGTGGAAAACACTTTTTGCACTTGTGATAGTGTTGAAAAACCACTTTTCGCACTTGTGTTAGTGTTGAAAAACCACTTTTCGCACTTGTATTAGTGTGGAAAAAAACACTTTTCGCACTTGTGGTAGTGTTGAAAAACCACTTTTCGCACTTGTGTTGGTGCATGAAACCACTTTTGCACTTGTATTAGTGTGGAAAAACCACTTTTCGCACTTGTGTTAGTGTTGAAAAACCACTTTTCGCACTTGTGTTAGTGTTGAAAAACCACTTTTCGCACTTGTGTTAGTGTTGAAAAACCACTTTTCGCACTTGTGTTGGTGCAGGAAACCACTTTTGCACTTGTATTAGTGTGGAAAAAACACTTTTCGCACTTGTGTTAGTGTTGAAAAACCACTGTTCGCACTTGTGTTGGTGCACGAAACCACTTTTGCACTTGTATTAGTGTGGAAAAACCACTTTTCGCACTTGTGTTAGTGTTGAAAAACCACTTTTCGCACTTGTGTTAGTGTTGAAAAACCACTTTTCGCACTTGTGTTAGTGTTGAAAAACCACTTTTCGCACTTGTGTTAGTGTTGAAAAACCACTTTTCGCACTTGTGTTGGTGCAGGAACCACTTTTGCACTTGTATTAGTGTGGAAAAAACACTTTTCGCACTTGTGTTAGTGTTGAAAACCACTTTTCGCACTTGTGTTAGTGTTGAAAAACCACTTTTCGCACTTGTGTTGGTGCAGGAAACCACTTTTGCACTTATATTAGTGTGGAAAAAACACTTTTCGCACTTGTGATAGTGTTGAAAAACCACTTTTCGCACTTGTGTTAGTGTTGAAAAACCACTTTTCGCCCTTGTGTTGGTGCAGGAAACCCCTTTTGCACTTGTATTAGTGTGGCAAAACACTTTTCGCACTTGTGTTAGCGTGGAAAAACCACTTTTCGCACCCTGTGTTAGTGTTGAAAAACCACTTTTCGCAATTGTGTTAGTGTTGAAAAACCACTTTTCGCACTTGTATTGGTGCAAGAAACCACTTTTGCACTTGTATTCAGTGTAGAAAAAACACTTTTCGCACTTGTGTTAGTGTTGAAAAACCACTTTTCGCACTTGTGTTAGTGTTGAAAAACCACTTTTCGCACTTGTGTTGGTGCAGGAAACCACTTTTGCACTTGTATTAGTGGGAAAAACCACTTTTCGCACTTGTGTTAGTGTTGAAAAACCACTTTTCGCACTTGTGTTAGTGTTGAAAAACCACTTTTCGCACTTGTGTTATTGTTGAAAAACCACTTTTCGCACTTGTGTTTGTGCAGGAAACCACTTTTGCACTTGTATTAGTGTGGAAAAAACACTTTTTTGACTTGTGATAGTGTTGAAAAACCACTTTTCGCACTTGTGTTAGTGTTGAAAAACCACTTTTCGCACTTGTGTTGGTGCAGGAAACCACTTTTGCACTTGTATTAGTGTGGAAAAACCACTTTTCGCACTTGTGTTAGTGTTGAAAAACCACTTTTCGCACTTGTGTTGGTGCAGGAAACCACTTTTGCACTTGTATTAGTGTGGAAAAAAACACTTTTCGCACTTGTGTTGGTGCAGGAAACCACTTTTGCACTTGTATTAGTGTGGAAAAACCACTATTCGCACTTGTGTTAGTGTTGAAAAACCACTTTTCGCACTTGTGTTGGTGCAGGAAACCACTTTTGCACTTGTATTAGTGTGGAAAAAACACTTTTTGCACTTGTGATAGTGTTGAAAAACCACTTTTCGCACTTGTGTTAGTGTTGAAAAACCACTTTTCGCACTTGTGTTGGTGCAGGAAACCACTTTTGCACTTGTATTAGTGTGGAAAAAACACTTTTTGCACTTGTGATAGTGTTGAAAAAACCACTTTTCGCACTTGTGTTAGTGTTGAAAAACCACTTTTCGCACTTGTGTTGGTGCAGGAAACCACTTTTGCACTTGTATTAGTGTGGAAAAAACCACTTTTCGCACTTGTGTTAGTGTTGAAAAACCACTTTTCGCACTTGTGTTAGTGTTGAAAAACCACTTTTCGCACTTGTGTTAGTGTTGAAAAACCACTTTTCGCACTTGTGTTGGTGCAGGAAAACACTTTTGCACTTGTATTAGTGTGGAAAAAAACACTTTTCGCACTTGTGTTAGTGTTGAAAAACCACTTTTCGCACTTGTGTTGGTGCAGGAAACCACTTTTGCACTTGTATTAGTGTGGAAAACCACTTTTCGCACTTGTGTTAGTGTTGAAAAACCACTTTTCGCACTTGTGTTAGTGTTGAAAAACCACTTTTCGCACTTGTGTTAGTGTTGAAAAACCACTTTTCGCACTTGTGTTAGTGTTGAAAAACCACTTTTCGCACTTGTGTTGTGCAAGGAAACCACTTTTGCACTTGTATTAGTGTGGAAAAAAACACTTTTCGCACTTGTGTTAGTGTTGAAAAACCACTTTTCGCACTTGTGTTGGTGCAGGAAACCACTTTTGCACTTATATTAGTGTGGAAAAAAACACTTTTCGCACTTGTGATAGTGTTGAAAAACCACTTTTTCGCACTTGTGTTAGTGTTGAAAAACCACTTTTCGCACTTGTGTTGGTGCAGGAAACCACTTTTGCACTTATATTAGTGTGGAAAAAACACTTTTCGCACTTGTGTTAGTGTTGAAAAACCACTTTTCGCACTTGTGTTAGTGTTGAAAAACCACTTTTCGCACTTGTGTTGGTGCAGGAAACCCCTTTTGCACTTGTATTAGTGTGGCAAAACCACTTTTCGCACTTGTGTTAGCGTGGAAAAACCACTTTTCGCACCTGTGTTAGTGTTGAAAAACCACTTTTTGCAATTGTGTTAGTGTTGAAAAACCACTTTTCGCACTTGTATTGGTGCAAGAAACCACTTTTGCACTTGTATTAGTGTAGAAAAAACACTTTTCGCACTTGTGTTAGTGTTGAAAAACCACTTTTCGCACTTGTGTTAGTGTTGAAAAACCACTTTTCGCACTTGTGTTGGTGCAGGAAACCACTTTTGCACTTGTATTAGTGTGGAAAAACCACTTTTCGCACTTGTGTTAGTGTTGAAAAACCACTTTTCGCACTTGTGTTAGTGTTGAAAAACCACTTTTCGCACTTGTGTTAGTGTTGAAAAACCACTTTTCGCACTTGTGTTTGTGCAGGAAACCACTTTTGCACTTGTATTAGTGTGGAAAAAACACTTTATTGACTTGTGATAGTGTTGAAAAACCACTTTTCGCACTTGTGTTAGTGTTGAAAAACCACTTTTCGCACTTGTGTTGGTGCAGGAAACCACTTTTGCACTTGTATTAGTGTGGAAAAACCACTTTTCGCACTTGTGTTAGTGTTGAAAAACCACTTTTCGCACTTGTGTTGGTGCAGGAAACCACTTTTGCACTTATATTAGTGTGGAAAAAACACTTTTCGCACTTGTGATAGTGTTGAAAAACCACTTTTCGCACTTGTGTTAGTGTTGAAAAACCACTTTTCGCACTTGTGTTGGTGCAGGAAACCCCTTTTGCACTTGTATTAGTGTGGCAAAACCACTTTTCGCACTTGTGTTAGCGTGGGAAAAACCACTTTTCGCACCTGTGTTAGTGTTGAAAAACCACTTTTCGCAATTGTGTTAGTGTTGAAAAACCACTTTTCGCACTTGTATTGGTGCAAGAAACCACTTTTGCACTTGTATTAGTGTAGAAAAAACACTTTTCGCACTTGTGTTAGTGTTGAAAAACCACTTTTCGCACTTGTGTTAGTGTTGAAAAACCACTTTTCGCACTTGTGTTGGTGCAGGAAACCACTTTTGCACTTGTATTAGTGTGGAAAAACCACTTTTCGCACTTGTGTTAGTGTTGAAAAACCACTTTTCGCACTTGTGTTAGTGTTGAAAAACCACTTTTCGCACTTGTGTTAGTGTTGAAAAACCACTTTTCGCACTTGTGTTTGTGCAGGAAACCACTTTTGCACTTGTATTAGTGTGGAAAAAACACTTTTTTGACTTGTGATAGTGTTGAAAAACCACTTTTCGCACTTGTGTTAGTGTTGAAAAACCACTTTTCGCACTTGTGTTGGTGCAGGAAACCACTTTTGCACTTGTATTAGTGTGGAAAAACCACTTTTCGCACTTGTGTTAGTGTTGAAAAACCACTTTTCGCACTTGTGGTGGTGCAGGAAACCACTTTTGCACTTGTATTAGTGTGGAAAAAACACTTTTCGCACTTGTGTTGGTGCAGGAAACCACTTTTGCACTTGTATTAGTGTGGAAAAACCACTTTTCGCACTTGTGTTAGTGTTGAAAAACCACTTTTCGCACTTGTGTTAGTGTTGAAAAACCACTTTTCGCACTTGTGTTGGTGCAGGAAACCACTTTTGCACTTGTATTGGTGTGGAAAACACTTTTTGCACTTGTGATAGTGTTGAAAAACCACTTTTCGCACTTGTGTTAGTGTTGAAAAACCACTTTTCGCACTTGTATTAGTGTGGAAAAAACACTTTTCGCACTTGTGGTAGTGTTGAAAAACCACTTTTCGCACTTGTGTTGGTGCATGAAACCACTTTTGCACTTGTATTAGTGTGGAAAAACCACTTTTCGCACTTGTGTTAGTGTTGAAAAACCACTTTTCGCACTTGTGTTAGTGTTGAAAAACCACTTTTCGCACTTGTGTTAGTGTTGAAAAACCACTTTCGCACTTGTGTTGGTGCAGGAAACCACTTTTGCACTTGTATTAGTGTGGAAAAAACACTTTTCGCACTTGTGTTAGTGTTGAAAAACCACTGTTCGCACTTGTGTTGGTGCACGAAACCACTTTTGCACTTGTATTAGTGTGGAAAAACCACTTTTCGCACTTGTGTTAGTGTTGAAAAACCACTTTTCGCACTTGTGTTAGTGTTGAAAAACCACTTTTCGCACTTGTGTTAGTGTTGAAAAACCACTTTTCGCACTTGTGTTAGTGTTGAAAAACCACTTTTCGCACTTGTGTTGGTGCAGGAAACCACTTTTGCACTTGTATTAGTGTGGAAAAAACACTTTTCGCACTTGTGTTAGTGTTGAAAAACCACTTTTCGCACTTGTGTTAGTGTTGAAAAACCACTTTTCGCACTTGTGTTGGTGCAGGAAACCACTTTTGCACTTATATTAGTGTGGAAAAAACACTTTTCGCACTTGTGATAGTGTTGAAAAACCACTTTTCGCACTTGTGTTAGTGTTGAAAAACCACTTTTCGCCCTTGTGTTGGTGCAGGAAACCCCTTTTGCACTTGTATTAGTGTGGCAAAACCACTTTTCGCACTTGTGTTAGCGTGGAAAAACCACTTTTCGCACCTGTGTTAGTGTTGAAAAACCACTTTTCGCAATTGTGTTAGTGTTGAAAAACCACTTTTCGCACTTGTATTGGTGCAAGAAACCACTTTTGCACTTGTATTAGTGTAGAAAAAACACTTTTCGCACTTGTGTTAGTGTTGAAAAACCACTTTTCGCACTTGTGTTAGTGTTGAAAAACCACTTTTCGCACTTGTGTTGGTGCAGGAAACCACTTTTGCACTTGTATTAGTGTGGAAAAACCACTTTTCGCACTTGTGTTAGTGTTGAAAAACCACTTTTCGCACTTGTGTTAGTGTTGAAAAACCACTTTTCGCACTTGTGTTATTGTTGAAAAACCACTTTTCGCACTTGTGTTTGTGCAGGAAACCACTTTTGCACTTGTATTAGTGTGGAAAAAACACTTTTTTGACTTGTGATAGTGTTGAAAAACCACTTTTCGCACTTGTGTTAGTGTTGAAAAACCACTTTTCGCACTTGTGTTGGTGCAGGAAACCACTTTTGCACTTGTATTAGTGTGGAAAAACCACTTTTCGCACTTGTGTTAGTGTTGAAAAACCACTTTTCGCACTTGTGTTGGTGCAGGAAACCACTTTTGCACTTGTATTAGTGTGGAAAAAACACTTTTCGCACTTGTGTTGGTGCAGGAAACCACTTTTGCACTTGTATTAGTGTGGAAAAACCACTATTCGCACTTGTGTTAGTGTTGAAAAACCACTTTTCGCACTTGTGTTGGTGCAGGAAACCACTTTTGCACTTGTATTAGTGTGGAAAAAACACTTTTTGCACTTGTGATAGTGTTGAAAAACCACTTTTCGCACTTGTGTTAGTGTTGAAAAACCACTTTTCGCACTTGTGTTGGTGCAGGAAACCACTTTTGCACTTGTATTAGTGTGGAAAAAACACTTTTTGCACTTGTGATAGTGTTGAAAAACCACTTTTCGCACTTGTGTTAGTGTTGAAAAACCACTTTTCGCACTTGTGTTGGTGCAGGAAACCACTTTTGCACTTGTATTAGTGTGGAAAAACCACTTTTCGCACTTGTGTTAGTGTTGAAAAACCACTTTTCGCACTTGTGTTAGTGTTGAAAAACCACTTTTCGCACTTGTGTTAGTGTTGAAAAACCACTTTTCGCACTTGTGTTGGTGCAGGAAAACACTTTTGCACTTGTATTAGTGTGGAAAAAACACTTTTCGCACTTGTGTTAGTGTTGAAAAACCACTTTTCGCACTTGTGTTGGTGCAGGAAACCACTTTTGCACTTGTATTAGTGTGGAAAACCACTTTTCGCACTTGTGTTAGTGTTGAAAAACCACTTTTCGCACTTGTGTTAGTGTTGAAAAACCACTTTTCGCACTTGTGTTAGTGTTGAAAAACCACTTTTCGCACTTGTGTTAGTGTTGAAAAACCACTTTTCGCACTTGTGTTGGTGCAGGAAACCACTTTTGCACTTGTATTAGTGTGGAAAAAACACTTTTCGCACTTGTGTTAGTGTTGAAAAACCACTTTTCGCACTTGTGTTGGTGCAGGAAACCACTTTTGCACTTATATTAGTGTGGAAAAAACACTTTTCGCACTTGTGATAGTGTTGAAAAACCACTTTTCGCACTTGTGTTAGTGTTGAAAAACCACTTTTCGCACTTGTGTTGGTGCAGGAAACCACTTTTGCACTTATATTAGTGTGGAAAAAACACTTTTCGCACTTGTGTTAGTGTTGAAAAACCACTTTTCGCACTTGTGTTATTGTTGAAAAACCACTTTTCGCACTTGTGTTGGTGCAGGAAACCCCTTTTGCACTTGTATTAGTGTGGCAAAACCACTTTTCGCACTTGTGTTAGCGTGGAAAAACCACTTTTCGCACCTGTGTTAGTGTTGAAAAACCACTTTTTGCAATTGTGTTAGTGTTGAAAAACCACTTTTCGCACTTGTATTGGTGCAAGAAACCACTTTTGCACTTGTATTAGTGTAGAAAAAACACTTTTCGCACTTGTGTTAGTGTTGAAAAACCACTTTTCGCACTTGCGTTAGTGTTGAAAAACCACTTTTCGCACTTGTGTTGGTGCAGGAAACCACTTTTGCACTTGTATTAGTGTGGAAAAACCACTTTTCGCACTTGTGTTAGTGTTGAAAAACCACTTTTCGCACTTGTGTTAGTGTTGAAAAACCACTTTTCGCACTTGTGTTAGTGTTGAAAAACCACTTTTCGCACTTGTGTTTGTGCAGGAAACCACTTTTGCACTTGTATTAGTGTGGAAAAAACACTTTTTTGACTTGTGATAGTGTTGAAAAACCACTTTTCGCACTTGTGTTAGTGTTGAAAAACCACTTTTCGCACTTGTGTTGGTGCAGGAAACCACTTTTGCACTTGTATTAGTGTGGAAAAACCACTTTTCGCACTTGTGTTAGTGTTGAAAAACCACTTTTCGCACTTGTGTTGGTGCAGGAAACCACTTTTGCACTTGTATTAGTGTGGAAAAAACACTTTTCGCACTTGTGTTGGTGCAGGAAACCACTTTTGCACTTGTATTAGTGTGGAAAAACCACTTTTCGCACTTGTGTTAGTGTTGAAAAACCACTTTTCGCACTTGTGTTGGTGCAGGAAACCACTTTTGCACTTGTATTAGTGTGGAAAAAACACTTTTTGCACTTGTGATAGTGTTGAAAAACCATTTTTCGCACTTGTGTTAGTGTTGAAAAACCACTTTTCGCACTTGTGTTGGTGCAGGAAACCACTTTTGCACTTGTATTAGTGTGGAAAAAACACTTTTTGCACTTGTGATAGTGTTGAAAAACCACTTTTCGCACTTGTGTTAGTGTTGAAAAACCACTTTTCGCACTTGTGTTGGTGCAGGAAACCACTTTTGCACTTGTATTAGTGTGGAAAAACCACTTTTCGCACTTGTGTTAGTGTTGAAAAACCACTTTTCGCACTTGTGTTAGTGTTGAAAAACCACTTTTCGCACTTGTGTTAGTGTTGAAAAACCACTTTTCGCACTTGTGTTGGTGCAGGAAAACACTTTTGCACTTGTATTAGTGTGGAAAAAACACTTTTCGCACTTGTGTTAGTGTTGAAAAACCACTTTTCGCACTTGTGTTAGTGTTGAAAAACCACTTTTCGCACTTGTGTTGGTGCAGGAAACCACTTTTGCACTTGTATTGGTGTGGAAAACACTTTTTGCACTTGTGATAGTGTTGAAAAACCACTTTTCGCACTTGTGTTAGTGTTGAAAAACCACTTTTCGCACTTGTATTAGTGTGGAAAAAACACTTTTCGCACTTGTGTTAGTGTTGAAAAACCACTTTTCGCACTTGTGTTGGTGCATGAAACCACTTTTGCACTTGTATTAGTGTGGAAAAACCACTTTTCGCACTTGTGTTAGTGTTGAAAAACCACTTTTCGCACTTGTGTTAGTGTTGAAAAACCACTTTTCGCACTTGTGTTAGTGTTGAAAAACCACTTTTCGCACTTGTGTTGGTGCAGGAAACCACTTTTGCACTTGTATTAGTGTGGAAAAAACACTTTTCGCACTTGTGTTAGTGTTGAAAAACCAATGTTCGCACTTGTGTTGGTGCACGAAACCACTTTTGCACTTGTATTAGTGTGGAAAAACCACTTTTCACACTTGTGTTAGTGTTGAAAAACCACTTTTCGCACTTGTGTTAGTGTTGAAAAACCACTTTTCGCACTTGTGTTAGTGTTGAAAAACCACTTTTCGCACTTGTGTTAGTGTTGAAAAACCACTTTTCGCACTTGTGTTGGTGCAGGAAACCACTTTTGCACTTGTATTAGTGTGGAAAAAACACTTTTCGCACTTGTGTTAGTGTTGAAAAACCACTTTTCGCACTTGTGTTAGTGTTGAAAAACCACTTTTCGCACTTGTGTTGGTGCAGGAAACCACTTTTGCACTTATATTAGTGTGGAAAAAACACTTTTCGCACTTGTGATAGTGTTGAAAAAACACTTTTCGCACTTGTGTTAGTGTTGAAAAACCACTGTTCGCACTTGTGTTGGTGCACGAAACCACTTTTGCACTTGTATTAGTGTGGAAAAACCACTTTTCGCACTTGTGTTAGTGTTGAAAAACCACTTTTCGCACTTGTGTTAGTGTTGAAAAACCACTTTTCGCACTTGTGTTAGTGTTGAAAAACCACTTTTCGCACTTGTGTTAGTGTTGAAAAACCACTTTTCGCACTTGTGTTGGTGCAGGAAACCACTTTTGCACTTGTATTAGTGTGGAAAAAACACTTTTCGCACTTGTGTTGGTGCAGGAAACCACTTTTGCACTTGTATTAGTGTGGAAAAAACACTTTTCGCACTTGTGTTAGTGTTGAAAAACCACTTTTCGCACTTGTGTTGGTGCAGGAAACCACTTTTGCACTTATATTAGTGTGGAAAAAACACTTTTCGCACTTGTGATAGTGTTGAAAAACCACTTTTCGCACTTGTGTTAGTGTTGAAAAACCACTTTTCGCACTTGTGTTGGTGCAGGAAACCACTTTTGCACTTATATTAGTGTGGAAAAAACACTTTTCGCACTTGTGTTAGTGTTGAAAAACCACTTTTCGCACTTGTGTTAGTGTTGAAAAACCACTTTTCGCACTTGTGTTGGTGCAGGAAACCCCTTTTGCACTTGTATTAGTGTGGCAAAACCACTTTTCGCACTTGTGTTAGCGTGGAAAAACCACTTTTCGCACCTGTGTTAGTGTTGAAAAACCACTTTTTGCAATTGTGTTAGTGTTGAAAAACCACTTTTCGCACTTGTATTGGTGCAAGAAACCACTTTTGCACTTGTATTAGTGTAGAAAAAACACTTTTCGCACTTGTGTTAGTGTTGAAAAACCACTTTTCGCACTTGTGTTAGTGTTGAAAAACCACTTTTCGCACTTGTGTTGGTGCAGGAAACCACTTTTGCACTTGTATTAGTGTGGAAAAACCACTTTTCGCACTTGTGTTAGTGTTGAAAAACCACTTTTCGCACTTGTGTTAGTGTTGAAAAACCACTTTTCGCACTTGTGTTAGTGTTGAAAAACCACTTTTCGCACTTGTGTTTGTGCAGGAAACCACTTTTGCACTTGTATTAGTGTGGAAAAAACACTTTTTGACTTGTGATAGTGTTGAAAAACCACTTTTCGCACTTGTGTTAGTGTTGAAAAACCACTTTTCGCACTTGTGTTGGTGCAGGAAACCACTTTTGCACTTGTATTAGTGTGGAAAAACCACTTTTCGCACTTGTGTTAGTGTTGAAAAACCACTTTTCGCACTTGTGTTGGTGCAGGAAACCACTTTTGCACTTGTATTAGTGTGGAAAAAACACTTTTCGCACTTGTGTTGGTGCAGGAAACCACTTTTGCACTTGTATTAGTGTGGAAAAACCACTTTTCGCACTTGTGTTAGTGTTGAAAAACCACTTTTCGCACTTGTGTTGGTGCAGGAAACCACTTTTGCACTTGTATTAGTGTGGAAAAAACACTTTTTGCACTTGTGATAGTGTTGAAAAACCATTTTTCGCACTTGTGTTAGTGTTGAAAAACCACTTTTCGCACTTGTGTTGGTGCAGGAAACCACTTTTGCACTTGTATTAGTGTGGAAAAAACACTTTTTGCACTTGTGATAGTGTTGAAAAACCACTTTTCGCACTTGTGTTAGTGTTGAAAAACCACTTTTCGCACTTGTGTTGGTGCAGGAAACCACTTTTGCACTTGTATTAGTGTGGAAAAACCACTTTTCGCACTTGTGTTAGTGTTGAAAAACCACTTTTCGCACTTGTGTTAGTGTTGAAAAACCACTTTTCGCACTTGTGTTAGTGTTGAAAAACCACTTTTCGCACTTGTGTTGGTGCAGGAAAACACTTTTGCACTTGTATTAGTGTGGAAAAAACACTTTTCGCACTTGTGTTAGTGTTGAAAAACCACTTTTCGCACTTGTGTTAGTGTTGAAAAACCACTTTTCGCACTTGTGTTGGTGCAGGAAACCACTTTTGCACTTGTATTGGTGTGGAAAACACTTTTTGCACTTGTGATAGTGTTGAAAAACCACTTTTCGCACTTGTGTTAGTGTTGAAAAACCACTTTTCGCACTTGTATTAGTGTGGAAAAAACACTTTTCGCACTTGTGTTAGTGTTGAAAAACCACTTTTCGCACTTGTGTTGGTGCATGAAACCACTTTTGCACTTGTATTAGTGTGGAAAAACCACTTTTCGCACTTGTGTTAGTGTTGAAAAACCACTTTTCGCACTTGTGTTAGTGTTGAAAAACCACTTTTCGCACTTGTGTTAGTGTTGAAAAACCACTTTTCGCACTTGTGTTGGTGCAGGAAACCACTTTTGCACTTGTATTAGTGTGGAAAAAACACTTTTCGCACTTGTGTTAGTGTTGAAAAACCAATGTTCGCACTTGTGTTGGTGCACGAAACCACTTTTGCACTTGTATTAGTGTGGAAAAACCACTTTTCGCACTTGTGTTAGTGTTGAAAAACCACTTTTCGCACTTGTGTTAGTGTTGAAAAACCACTTTTCGCACTTGTGTTAGTGTTGAAAAACCACTTTTCGCACTTGTGTTAGTGTTGAAAAACCACTTTTCGCACTTGTGTTGGTGCAGGAAACCACTTTTGCACTTGTATTAGTGTGGAAAAAACACTTTTCGCACTTGTGTTAGTGTTGAAAAACCACTTTTCGCACTTGTGTTAGTGTTGAAAAACCACTTTTCGCACTTGTGTTGGTGCAGGAAACCACTTTTGCACTTATATTAGTGTGGAAAAAACACTTTTCGCACTTGTGATAGTGTTGAAAAAACACTTTTCGCACTTGTGTTAGTGTTGAAAAACCACTGTTCGCACTTGTGTTGGTGCACGAAACCACTTTTGCACTTGTATTAGTGTGGAAAAACCACTTTTCGCACTTGTGTTAGTGTTGAAAAACCACTTTTCGCACTTGTGTTAGTGTTGAAAAACCACTTTTCGCACTTGTGTTAGTGTTGAAAAACCACTTTTCGCACTTGTGTTAGTGTTGAAAAACCACTTTTCGCACTTGTGTTGGTGCAGGAAACCACTTTTGCACTTGTATTAGTGTGGAAAAAACACTTTTCGCACTTGTGTTAGTGTTGAAAAACCACTTTTCGCACTTGTGTTAGTGTTGAAAAACCACTTTTCGCACTTGTGTTGGTGCAGGAAACCACTTTTGCAGTTATATTAGTGTGGAAAAAACACTTTTCGCACTTGTGATAGTGTTGAAAAACCACTTTTCGCACTTGTGTTAGTGTTGAAAAACCACTTTTCGCACTTGTGTTGGTGCAGGAAACCCCTTTTGCACTTGCATTAGTGTGGGAAAACCACTTTTCGCACTTGTGTTAGCGTGGAAAAACCACTTTTCGCACCTGTGTTAGTGTTGAAAAACCACTTTTCGCAATTGTGTTAGTGTTGAAAAACCACTTTTCGCACTTGTATTGGTGCAGGAAACCACTTTTGCACTTGTATTAGTGTAGAAAAAACACTTTTCGCACTTGTGTTAGTGTTGAAAAACCACTTTTCGCACTTGTGTTAGTGTTGAAAAACCACTTTTCGCACTTGTGTTGGTGCAGGAAACCACTTTTGCACTTGTATTAGTGTGGAAAAACCACTTTTCAAACTTGTGTTAGTGTTGAAAAACCACTTTTCGCACTTGTGTTAGTGTTGAAAAACCACTTTTCGCACTTGTGTTAGTGTTGAAAAACCACTTTTCGCACTTGTGTTTGTGCAGGAAACCACTTTTGCACTTGTATTAGTGTGGAAAAAACACTTTTTTGACTTGTGATAGTGTTGAAAAACCACTTTTCGCACTTGTGTTAGTGTTGAAAAACCACTTTTCGCACTTGTGTTGGTGCAGGAAACCACTTTTGCACTTGTATTAGTGTGGAAAAACCACTTTTCGCACTTGTGTTAGTGTTGAAAAACCACTTTTCGCACTTGTGTTGGTGCAGGAAACCACTTTTGCACTTGTATTAGTGTGGAAAAAACACTTTTCGCACTTGTGTTGGTGCAGGAAACCACTTTTGCACTTGTATTAGTGTGGAAAAACCACTTTTCGCACTTGTGTTAGTGTTGAAAAACCACTTTTCGCACTTGTGTTGGTGCAGGAAACCACTTTTGCACTTGTATTAGTGTGTAAAAAACACTTTTTGCACTTGTGATAGTGTTGAAAAACCACTTTTCGCACTTGTGTTAGTGTTGAAAAACCACTTTTCGCACTTGTGTTGGTGCAGGAAACCACTTTTGCACTTGCATTAGTGTGGAAAAACCACTTTTCGCACTTATGTTAGTGTTGAAAAACCACTTTTCGCACTTGTGTTGGTGCAGGAAACCACCTTTGCACTTGTATTAGTGTGGAAAAACCACTTTTCGCACTTGTGTTGGTGCAGGAACCCACTTTTGCACTTGTATTAGTGTGGAAAAACCACTTTTCGCACTTGTGTTAGTGTTGAAAAAACACTTTTCGCACTTGTGTTAGTGTTGAAAAACCACTTTTCGCACTTGTGTTGGTGCAGGAAACCACTTTTGCACTTGTATTAGTGTGGAAAAAACACTTTTTGCACTTTTGATAGTGTTGAAAAACCACTTTTCGCACTTGTGTTAGTGTTGAAAAACCACTTTTCGCACTTGTGTTGGTGCAGGAAACCACTTTTGCACTTGTATTAGTGTGGAAAAACCACTTTTCGCACTTGTGTTGAAAAACCACTTTTTGCACTTGTGTTAGTGTTGAAAAACCACTTTTCGCACTTGTGTTGGTGCAGGAAACCACTTTTGCACTTGTATTAGTGTGGAAAAAACACTTTTGTACTTGTAATAGTGTTGAAAAACCACTTTTCGCACTTGTGTTAGTGTTGAAAAACCACTTTTCGCACTTGTTTTGGTGCAGGAAACCACTTTTGCACTTGTATTAGTGTGGAAAAACCACTTTTCGCACTTGTGTTAGTGTTGAAAAACCACTTTTCGCACTTGTGTTGGTGCAGGAAGCCACTTTTGCACTTGTATTAGTGTGGAAAAACCACTTTTTGCACTTGTGATAGTGTTGAAAAACCACTTTTCGCACTTGTGTTAGTGTTGAAAAACCACTTTTCGCACTTGTGTTGGTGCAGGAAACCACTTTTGCACTTGTATTAGTGTGGAAAAACCACTTTTCGCACTTGTGTTAGTGTTGAAAAAACACTTTTCGCACTTGTGTTAGTGTTGAAAAACCACTTTTCGCACTTGTGTTGGTGCAGGAAAACACTTTTGCACTTGTATTAGTGTGGAAAAACCACTTTTCGCACTTGTGTTAGCGTGGAAAAACCACTTTTCGCACCTGTGTTAGTGTTGAAAAACCACTTTTCGCAATTGTGTTAGTGTTGAAAAACCACTTTCCGCACTTGTATTGGTGCAGGAAACCACTTTTGCACTTGTATTAGTGTAGAAAAAACACTTTTCGCACTTGTGTTAGTGTTGAAAAACCACTTTTCGCACTTGTGTTAGTGTTGAAAAACCACTTTTCGCACTTGTGTTAGTGTTGAAAAACCACTTTTCGCACTTGTGTTTGTGCAGGAAACCACTTTTGCACTTGTATTAGTGTGGAAAAAACACTTTTTTGACTTGTGATAGTGTTGAAAAACCACTTTTCACACTTGTGTTTGTGCAGGAAACCACTTTTGCACTTGTATTAGTGTGGAAAAAACACTTTTTTGACTTGTGATAGTGTTGAAAAACCACTTTTCGTACTTGTGTTAGTGTTGAAAAACCACTTCTCGCACTTGTGTTGGTGCAGGAAACCACTTTTGCACTTGTATTAGTGTGGAAAAACCACTTTTCGCACTTGTGTTAGTGTTGAAAAACCACTTTTCGCACTTGTGTTGGTGCAGGAAACCACTTTTGCACTTGTATTAGTGTGGAAAAAACACTTTTCGCACTTGTGTTGGTGCAGGAAACCACTTTTGCACTTGTATTAGTGTGGAGAAACCACTTTTCGCACTTGTGTTAGTGTTGAAAAACCACTTTTCGCACCTGTGTTGGTGCAGGAAACCACTTTTGCACTTGTATTAGTGTGGATAAAACACTTTTTGCACTTGTGATAGTGTTGAAAAACCACTTTTCGCACTTGTGTTAGTGTTGAAAAACCACTTTTCGCACTTGTGTTGGTGCAGGAAACCACTTTTGCACTTGCATTAGTGTGGAAAAACCACTTTTCGCACTTGTGTTAGTGTTGAAAAACCACTTTTCGCACTTATGTTAGTGTTGAAAAACCACTTTTCGCACTTGTGTTGGTGCAGGAAACCACCTTTGCACTTGTATTAGTGTGGAAAAACCACTTTTCGCACTTGTGTTGGTGCAGGAAACCACTTTTGCACTTGTATTAGTGTTGAAAAAACACTTTTCGCACTTGTGTTAGTGTTGAAAAACCACTTTTCGCACTTGTGTTGGTGCAGGAAACCACTTTTGCACTTGTATTAGTGTGGAAAAAACACTTTTTGCACTTTTGATAGTGTTGAAAAACCACTTTTCGCACTTCTGTTAGTGTTGAAAAACCACTTTTCGCACTTGTGTTGGTGCAGGAAACCACTTTTGCACTTGTATTAGTGTGGAAAAACTACTTTTCGCACTTGTGTTGAAAAACCACTTTTCGCACTTGTGTTAGTGTTGAAAAACCACTTTTCGCACTTGTGTTGGTGCAGGAAACCACTTTTGCACTTGTATTAGTGTGGAAAAAACACTTTTTCACTTGTGATAGTGTTGAAAAACCACTTTTTGCACTTGTGTTAGTGTTGAAAAACCACTTTTCACACTTGTTTTGGTGCAGGAAACCACTTTTGCACTTGTATTAGTGTGGAAAAACCACTTTTCGCACTTGTGTTAGTGTTGAAAAACCACTTTTCGCACTTGTGTTGGTGCAGGAAGCCACTTTTGCACTTGTATTAGTGTGGAAAAACCACTTTTCGCATTTGTGTTAGTGTTGAAAAACCACTTTTCGCACTTGTGTTAATGTTGAAAAACCACTTTTCGCACTTGTGTTGGTGCAGGAAACCACTTTTGCACTTGTATTAGTGTGGAAAAAACACTTTTTGCACTTGTGATAGTGTTGAAAAACCACTTTTCGCACTTGTGTTAGTGTTGAAAAACCACTTTTCGCACTTGTGTTGGTGCAGGAAACCACTTTTGCACTTGTATTAGTGTGGAAAAACCACTTTTCGCACTTGTGTTAGTGTTGAAAAACCACTTTTCGCACTTGTGTTAGTGTTGAAAAACCACTTTTCGCACTTGTGTTGGTGCAGGAAAACACTTTTGCACTTGTATTAGTGTGGAAAAAACACTTTTCGCACTTGTGTTAGTGTTGAAAAACCACTTTTCGCACTTGTGTTAGTGTTGAAAAACCACTTTTCGCACTTGTGTTGGTGCAGGAAACCACTTTTGCACTTGTATTGGTGTGGAAAACACTTTTTGCACTTGTGATAGTGTTGAAAAACCACTTTTCGCACTTGTGTTAGTGTTGAAAAACCACTTTTCGCACTTGTATTGGTGCAGGAAACCACTTTTGCACTTGTATTAGTGTGGAAAAAACACTTTTCGCACTTGTGTTAGTGTTGAAAAACCACTTTTCGCACTTGTGTTGGTGCAGTAAACCACTTTTGCACTTGTATTAGTGTGGAAAAACCACTTTTCGCACTTGTATTAGTGTTGAAAAACCACTTTTCGCACTTGTGTTAGTGTTGAAAAACCACTTTTCGCACTTGTGTTAGTGTTGAAAAACCACTTTTCGCACTTGTGTTAGTGTTGAAAAACCACTTTTCGCACTTGTGTTGGTGCAGGAAACCACTTTTGCACTTGTATTAGTGTGGAAAAAACACTTTTCGCACTTGTGTTAGTGTTGAAAAACCACTTTTCGCACTTGTGTTAGTGTTGAAAAACCACTTTTCGCACTTGTGTGTGCAGGAAACCACTTTTGCACTTATATTAGTGTGGAAAAAACACTTTTCGCACTTGTGATAGTGTTGAAAAACCACTTTTCGCACTTGTGTTAGTGTTGAAAAACCACTTTTCGCACTTGTGTTGGTGCAGGAAACCCCTTTTGCACTTGTATTAGTGTGGAAAAATCACTTTTCGCACTTGTGTTAGCATGGAAAAACCACTTTTCGCACCTGTGTTAGTGTTGAAAAACCACTTTTCGCAATTGTGTTAGTGTTGAAAAACCACTTTTCGCACTTGTATTGGTGCAGGAAACCACTTTTGCACTTGTATTAGTGTGGAAAAAACACTTTTCGCACTTGTGATAGTGTTGAAAAACCACTTTTCGCACTTGTGTTAGTGTTGAAAAACCACTTTTCGCACTTGTGTTGGTGCAGGAAACCACTTTTCGCACTTGTGTTAGTGTTGAAAAACCACTTTTCGCACTTGTGTTGGTGCAGGAAACCACTTTTGCACTTGCATTAGTGTGGAAAAACCACTTTTCGCACTTGTGTTAGTGTTGAAAAACCACTTTTCGCACTTGTGTTAGTGTTGAAAAACCACTTTTCGCACTTGTATTGGTGCAGGAAGCCACTTTTGCACTTGTATTAGTGTGGAAAAACACTTTTCGCACTTCTGTGAGTGTTGAAAAACCACTTTTCGCACTTGTGTTAGTGTTGAAAAACCACTTTTCGCACTTGTGTTGGTGCAGGAAACCACTTTTGCACTTGTATTAGTGTGGAAAAACCACTTTTCGCACTTGTGTTAGTGTTGAAAAACCACTTTTCGCACTTGTGTTAGTGTTGAAAAACCACTTTTCGCACTTGTGTTAGTGTTGAAAAACCACTTTTCGCACTTGTGTTGGTGTTGAAAAACCACTTTTCGCACTTGTGTTGGTGCAGGAAACCACTTTTGCACTTGTATTAGTGTGGAAAAACCACTTTTCGCACTTGTGTAAGTGTTGAAAAACCACTTTTCGCACTTGTGTTAGTGTTGAAAAACCACTTTTCGCACTTGTGTTAGTGTTGAAAAACCACTTTTCGCACTTGTGTTAGTGTTGAAAAACCACTTTTCGCACTTGTGTTGGTGCAGAAAACCACTTTTGCACTTGTATTAGTGTGGAAAAAACACTTTTCGCACTTGTGTTAGTGTTGAAAAAACACTTTTCGCACTTGTGTTAGTGTTGAAAAACCACTTTTCGCACTTGTGTTGGTGAAGGAAACCACTTTTGCACTTGTATTAGTGTGGAAAAAACACTTTTCGCACTTGTGATAGTGTTGAAAAACCACTTTTCGCACTTGTGTTAGTGTTGAAAAACCACTTTTCGCACTTGTGTTGGTGCAGGAAACCACTTTTGCACTTGTATTAGTGTGGAAAAACCACTTTTCGCACTTGTGTTGGTGTTGAAAAACCACTTTTCGCACTTGTGTTAGTGTTGAAAAACCACTTTTCGCACTTGTGTTAGTGTTGAAAAACCACTTTTCCCACTTGTGTTAATGTTGAAAAACCACTTTTCGCACTTGTGTTGGTGCAGGAAACCACTTTTGCACTTGTATTAGTGTGGAAAAAACACTTCGCACTTGTGTTAGTGTTGAAAAACCACTTTTCGCACTTGTGTTGGTGCAGGAAACCACTTTTGCACTTGCATTAGTGTGGAAAAAACACTTATTGCACTTGTGATAGTGTTGAAAAACCACTTTTCGCACTTGTGTTAGTGTTGAAAAACCACTTTTCGCACTTGTGTTGGTGCAGGAAACCACTTTTGCACTTGTATTAGTGTGGAAAAACCACTTTTCGCACTTGTGTTAGTGTTGAAAAACCACTTTTCGCACTTGTGTTAGTGTTGAAAAACCACTTTTCGCACTTGTGTTAGTGTTGAAAAACCACTTTTCGCACTTCTGTTAGTGTTGAAAAACCACTTTTCGCACTTGTGTTGGTGCAGGAAACCACTTTTGCACTTGTATTAGTGTGGAAAACACTTTTTGCACTTGTGATAGTGTTGAAAAACCACTTTTCACACTTGTGTTAGTGTTGAAAAACCACTTTTCGCACTTGTGTTGGTGCAGGAAACCACTTTTGCACTTGTATTAGTGTGGAAAAACCACTTTTCGCACTTGTGTTAGTGTTGAAAAACCACTTTTTGCACCTGTGTTAGTGTTGAAAAACCACTTTTCGCACCTGTCTTAGTGTTGAAAAACCACTTTTCGCACTTGTATTGGTGCAGGAAACCACTTTTGCACTTGTATTAGTGTGGAACAAACACTTTTCGCACTTGTGTTAGTGTTGAAAAACCACTTTTCGCACTTGTGTTAGTGTTGAAAAACCACTTTTTCGCACTTGTGTTGGTGCAGGAAACCACTTTTGCACTTGTACTAGTGTGGAAAAACCACTTTTCGCACTTGTGTTAGTGTTGAAAAACCACTTTTCGCACTTGTGTTAGTGTTGAAAAACCACTTTTCGCACTTGTGTTAGTGTTGAAAAACCACTTTTCGCACTTGTGTTGGTGCAGGAAACCACTTTTGCACTTGTATTAGTGTGGAAAAAACACTTTTTGCACTTGTGATAGTGTTGAAAAACCACTTTTCGCACTTGTGTTAGTGTTGAAAAACCACTTTTCGCACTTGTGTTGGTGCAGGAAACCACTTTTGCACTTGTATTAGTGTGTAAAAACCACTTTTCGCACTTGTGTTAGTGTTGAAAAACCACTTTTCGCACTTGTGTTAGTGTTGAAAAACCACTTTTCGCACTTGTGAGGGTGCAGTAAACCACTTTTGCACTTGTATTAGTGTGGAAAAAACACTTTTTGCACTTGTGATAGTGTTGAAAAACCACTTTTCGCACTTGTGTTAGTGTTGAAAAACCACTTTTCGCACTTGTTTTGGTGCAGGAAACCACTTTTGCACTTGTATTAGTGTGGAAAAACCACTTTTCGCACTTGTGTTAGTGTTGAAAAACCACTTTTCGCACTTGTGTTGGTGCAGGAAACCAATTTTCGCACTTGTGTTAGTGTTGAAAAGCCACTTTTCGCACTTGCGTTGGTGCAGGAAACCACTTTTGCACTTGCATTAGTGTGGAAAAACCACTTTTCGCACTTGTGTTAGTGTTGAAAAACCACTTTTCGCACTTGTGTTACTGTTGAAAAACCACTTTTCGCACTTGTGTTGGTGCAGGAAACCACTTTTGCACTTATATTAGTGTGGAAAAAACACTTTTCGCACTTGTGGTAGTGTTGAAAAACCACTTTTCGCACTTGTGTTAGTGTTGAAAAACCACTTTTCGCACTTGTGTTGGTGCAGGAAACCCCTTTTGCACTTGTATTAGTGTGGAAAAACCACTTTTCGCACTTGTGTTAGCGTGGAAAAACCACTTTTCGCACCTGTGTTAGTGTTGAAAAACCACTTTTCGCAATTGTGTTAGTGTTGAAAAACCACTTTTCGCACTTGTATTGGTGCAGGAAACCACTTTTGCACTTGTATTAGTGTGGAAAAAACACTTTTCGCACTTGTGATAGTGTTGAAAAACCACTTTTCGCACTTGTGTTAGTGTTGAAAAACCACTTTTCGCACTTGTGTTGGTGCAGGAAACCACTTTTCGCACTTGTGTTAGTGTTGAAAAACCACTTTTCGCACTTGTGTTGGTGCAGGAAACCACTTTTGCACTTGCATTAGTGTGGAAAAACCACTTTTCGCACTTGTGTTAGTGTTGAAAAACCACTTTTCGCACTTGTGTTAGTGTTGAAAAACCACTTTTCGCACTTGTGTTAGTGTTGAAAAACCACTTTTCGCACTTGTATTGGTGCAGGAAACCACTTTTGCACTTGTATTAGTGTGGAAAAACACTTTTCGCACTTCTGTGAGTGTTGAAAAACCACTTTTCGCACTTGTGTTAGTGTTGAAAAACCACTTTTCGCACTTGTGTTGGTGCAGGAAACCACTTTTGCACTTGTATTAGTGTGGAAAAACCACTTTTCGCACTTGTGTTAGTGTTGAAAAACCACTTTTCGCACTTGTGTTAGTGTTGAAAAACCACTTTTCGCACTTGTGTTAGTGTTGAAAAACCACTTTTCGCACTTGTGTTAGTGTTGAAAAACCACTTTTCGCACTTGTGTTAGTGTTGAAAAACCACTTTTCGCACTTGTGTTAGTGTTGAAAAACCACTTTTCGCACTTGTGTTAGTGTTGAAAAACCACTTTTCGCACTTGTGTTAGTGTTGAAAAACCACTTTTCGCACTTGTGTTAGTGTTGAAAAACCACTTTTCGCACTTGTGTTGGTGCAGAAAACCACTTTTGCACTTGTATTAGTGTGGAAAAAACACTTTTCGCACTTGTGTTAGTGTTGAAAAACCACTTTTCGCACTTGTGTTAGTGTTGAAAAACCACTTTTCGCACTTGTGTTGGTGCAGAAAACCACTTTTGCACTTGTATTAGTGTGGAAAAAACACTTTTCGCACTTGTGTTAGTGTTGAAAAAACACTTTTCGCACTTGTGTTAGTGTTGAAAAACCACTTTTCGCACTTGTGTTGGTGAAGGAAACCACTTTTGCACTTGTATTAGTGTGGAAAAAACACTTTTCGCACTTGTGATAGTGTTGAAAAACCACTTTTCGCACTTGTGTTAGTGTTGAAAAACCACTTTTCGCACTTGTGTTGGTGCAGGAAACCACTTTTGCACTTGTATTAGTGTGGAAAAACCACTTTTCGCACTTGTGTTAGTGTTGAAAAAACACTTTTCGCACTTGTGTTAGTGTTGAAAAACCACTTTTCGCACTTGTGTTAGTGTTGAAAAACCACTTTTCCCACTTGTGTTAATGTTGAAAAACCACTTTTCGCACTTGTGTTGGTGCAGGAAACCACTTTTGCACTTGTATTAGTGTGGAAAAAACACTTCGCACTTGTGTTAGTGTTGAAAAACCACTTTTCGCACTTGTGTTTGTGTTGAAAAACCACTTTTCGCACTTGTGTTGGTGCAGGAAACCACTTTTGCACTTGTAAAAGTGTGGTAAAACAACTTTTCGCACTTGTGTTAGTGTTGAAAAACCACTTTTCGCACTTGTGTTGTTGTTGAAAAACCACTTTTCGCACTTGTGTTGGTGCAGGAAACCACTTTTGCACTTGTATTAGTGTGGAAAAACACTTTTTGCACTTGTGATAGTGTTGAAAAACCACTTTTCGCACTTGTGTTAGTGTAGAAAAACCACTTTTCGCACTTGTTTTGGTGCAGGAAACCACTTTTGCACTTGTATTAGTGTGGAAAAACCATTTTTCGCACTTGTGTTAGTGTTGAAAAACCACTTTTCGCACTTGTGTTAGTGTTGAAAAACCACTTTTCACACTTGTGTTGGTGCAGGAAACCACTTTTCGCACTTGTGTTAGTGTTGAAAAACCACTTTTCGCACTTGTGTTGGTGCAGGAAACCACTTTTGCACTTGCATTAGTGTGGAAAAACCACTTTTCGCACTTGTGTTAGTGTTGAAAAACCACTTTTCGCACTTGTGTTAGTGTTGAAAAACCACTTTTCGCACTTGTGTTAGTGTTGAAAAACCACTTTTCGCACTTGTATTGGTGCAGGAAACCACTTTTGCACTTGTATTAGTGTGGAAAAAACACTTTTCGCACTTGTGTTAGTGTTGAAAAACCACTTTTCGCACTTGTGAGGGTGCAGTAAACCACTTTTGCACTTGTATTAGTGTGGAAAAAACACTTTTTGCACTTGTGATAGTGTTGAAAAACCACTTTTCGCACTTGTGTTAGTGTTGAAAAACCACTTTTCGCACTTGTTTTGGTGCAGGAAACCACTTTTGCACTTGTATTAGTGTGGAAAAACCACTTTTCGCACTTGTGTTAGTGTTGAAAAACCACTTTTCGCACTTGTGTTGGTGCAGGAAACCAATTTTCGCACTTGTGTTAGTGTTGAAAAGCCACTTTTCGCACTTGCGTTGGTGCAGGAAACCACTTTTGCACTTGCATTAGTGTGGAAAAACCACTTTTCGCACTTGTGTTAGTGTTGAAAAACCACTTTTCGCACTTGTGTTACTGTTGAAAAACCACTTTTCGCACTTGTGTTGGTGCAGGAAACCACTTTTGCACTTATATTAGTGTGGAAAAAACACTTTTCGCACTTGTGATAGTGTTGAAAAACCACTTTTCGCACTTGTGTTAGTGTTGAAAAACCACTTTTCGCACTTGTGTTGGTGCAGGAAACCCCTTTTGCACTTGTATTAGTGTGGAAAAACCACTTTTCGCACTTGTGTTAGCGTGGAAAAACCACTTTTCGCACCTGTGTTAGTGTTGAAAAACCACTTTTCGCAATTGTGTTAGTGTTGAAAAACCACTTTTCGCACTTGTATTGGTGCAGGAAACCACTTTTGCACTTGTATTAGTGTGGAAAAAACACTTTTCGCACTTGTGATAGTGTTGAAAAACCACTTTTCGCACTTGTGTTAGTGTTGAAAAACCACTTTTCGCACTTGTGTTGGTGCAGGAAACCACTTTTCGCACTTGTGTTAGTGTTGAAAAACCACTTTTCGCACTTGTGTTGGTGCAGGAAACCACTTTTGCACTTGCATTAGTGTGGAAAAACCACTTTTCGCACTTGTGTTAGTGTTGAAAAACCACTTTTCGCACTTGTGTTAGTGTTGAAAAACCACTTTTCGCACTTGCGTTAGTGTTGAAAAACCACTTTTCGCACTTGTATTGGTGCAGGAAACCACTTTTGCACTTGTATTAGTGTGGAAAAACACTTTTCGCACTTCTGTGAGTGTTGAAAAACCACTTTTCACACTTGTGTTAGTGTTGAAAAACCACTTTTCGCACTTGTGTTGGTGCAGGAAACCACTTTTGCACTTGTATTAGTGTGGAAAAACCACTTTTCGCACTTGTGTTAGTGTTGAAAAACCACTTTTCGCACTTGTGTTAGTGTTGAAAAACCACTTTTCGCACTTGTGTTAGTGTTGAAAAACCACTTTTCGCACTTGTGTTAGTGTTGAAAAACCACTTTTCGCACTTGTGTTAGTGTTGAAAAACCACTTTTCGCACTTGTGTTAGTGTTGAAAAACCACTTTTCGCACTTGTGTTAGTGTTGAAAAACCACTTTTCGCACTTGTGTTGGTGCAGAAAACCACTTTTGCACTTGTATTAGTGTGGAAAAAACACTTTTCGCACTTGTGTTAGTGTTGAAAAACCACTTTTCGCACTTGTGTTAGTGTTGAAAAACCACTTTTCGCACTTGTGTTGGTGCAGAAAACCACTTTTGCACTTGTATTAGTGTGGAAAAAACACTTTTCGCACTTGTGTTAGTGTTGAAAAAACACTTTTCGCACTTGTGTTAGTGTTGAAAAACCACTTTTCGCACTTGTGTTGGTGAAGGAAACCACTTTTGCACTTGTATTAGTGTGGAAAAAACACTTTTCGCACTTGTGATAGTGTTGAAAAACCACTTTTCGCACTTGTGTTAGTGTTGAAAAACCACTTTTCGCACTTGTGTTGGTGCAGGAAACCACTTTTGCACTTGTATTAGTGTGGAAAAACCACTTTTCGCACTTGTGTTAGTGTTGAAAAAACACTTTTCGCACTTGTGTTAGTGTTGAAAAACCACTTTTCGCACTTGTGTTAGTGTTGAAAAACCACTTTTCCCACTTGTGTTAATGTTGAAAAACCACTTTTCGCACTTGTGTTGGTGCAGGAAACCACTTTTGCACTTGTATTAGTGTGGAAAAAACACTTCGCACTTGTGTTAGTGTTGAAAAACCACTTTTCGCACTTGTGTTTGTGTTGAAAAACCACTTTTCGCACTTGTGTTGGTGCAGGAAACCACTTTTGCACTTGTAAAAGTGTGGAAAAACAACTTTTCGCACTTGTGTTAGTGTTGAAAAACCACTTTTCGCACTTGTGTTGTTGTTGAAAAACCACTTTTCGCACTTGTGTTGGTGCAGGAAACCACTTTTGCACTTGTATTAGTGTGGAAAAAACACTTTTTGCACTTGTGATAGTGTTGAAAAACCACTTTTCGCACTTGTGTTAGTGTAGAAAAACCACTTTTCGCACTTGTTTTGGTGCAGGAAACCACTTTTGCACTTGTATTAGTGTGGAAAAACCATTTTTCGCACTTGTGTTAGTGTTGAAAAACCACTTTTCGCACTTGTGTTAGTGTTGAAAAACCACTTTTCACACTTGTGTTGGTGCAGGAAACCACTTTTCGCACTTGTGTTAGTGTTGAAAAACCACTTTTCGCACTTGTGTTGGTGCAGGAAACCACTTTTGCACTTGCATTAGTGTGGAAAAACCACTTTTCGCACTTGTGTTAGTGTTGAAAAACCACTTTTCGCACTTGTGTTAGTGTTGAAAAACCACTTTTCGCACTTGTGTTAGTGTTGAAAAACCACTTTTCGCACTTGTATTGGTGCAGGAAACCACTTTTGCACTTGTATTAGTGTGGAAAAAACACTTTTCGCACTTGTGTTAGTGTTGAAAAACCACTTTTCGCACTTGTGTTAGTGTTGAAAAACCACTTTCCGCACTTGTGTTGGTGCAGGAAACCACTTTTGCACTTGTATTAGTGTGGAAAAACCACTTTTCGCACTTGTGTTAGTGTTGAAAAACCACTTTTCGCACTTATGTTAGTGTTGAAAATCCACTTTTCGCACTTGTGTTAGTGTTGAAAAACCACTTTTCGCACTTGTGTTGGTGCAGGAAACCACTTTTGCACTTGTATTAGTCTGGAAAAAACAATTTTCGCACTTGTGTTAGTGTTGAAAAACCACTTTTCGCACTTGTGTTAGTGTTGAAAAACCACTTTTCACACTTGTGTTGGTGCAGGAAACCACTTTTGCACTTGTATTAGTGTGGAAAAACCACTTTTCGCACTTGTGTTAGTGTTGAAAAACCACTTTTCGCACTTGTGTTAGTGTTGAAAAACCACTTTTCGCACTTGTGTTGGTGCAGGAAACCACTTTTGCACTTGTATTAGTGTGGAAAAAACACTTTTTGCACATGTGATAGTGTTGAAAAACCACTTTTCGCACTTGTGTTAGTGTTGAAAAACCACTTTTCGCACTTGTGTTGGTGCAGGAAACCACTTTTGTACTTGTATTAGTGTGGAAAAACCACTTTTCGCACTTGTGTTGAAAAACCACTTTTCGCACTTGTGTTAGTGTTGAAAAACCACTTTTCGCACTTGTGTTGGTGCAGGAAACCACTTTTGCACTTGTATTAGTGTGGAAAAAACACTTTTTGCACTTGTGATAGTGTTGAAAAACCACTTTTCGCACTTGTGTTAGTGTTGAAAAACCACTTTTCGCACTTGTTTTGGTGCAGGAAACCACTTTTGCACTTGTATTAGTGTGGAAAAACCACTTTTCGCACTTGTGTTAGTGTTGAAAAACCACTTTTCGCACTTGTGTTAGTGTTGAAAAACCACTTTTCGCACTTGTGTTGGTGCAGGAAACCACTTTTGCACTTGTATTAGTGTGGAAAAACCACTTTTCGCATTTGTGTTAGTGTTGAAAAACCACTTTTCGCACTTGTGTTAGTGTTGAAAAACCACTTTTCGCACTTGTGTTAGTGTTGAAAAACCACTTTTCGCACTTGTGTTGGTGCAGGAAACCACTTTTGCACTTGCATTAGTGTGGAAAAAACACTTATTGCACTTGTGATAGTGTTGAAAAACCACTTTTCGCACTTGTGTTAGTGTTGAAAAACCACTTTTCGCACTTGTGTTGGTGCAGGAAACCACTTTTGCACTTGTATTAGTGTTGAAAAACCACTTTTCGCACTTGTGTTGGTGCAGGAAACCAATTTTCGCACTTGTGTTAGTGTTGAAAAGCCACTTTTCGCACTTGCGTTGGTGCAGGAAACCACTTTTGCACTTGCATTAGTGTGGAAAAACCACTTTTCGCACTTGTGTTAGTGTTGAAAAAACACTTTTCGCACTTGTGTTACTGTTGAAAAACCACTTTTCGCACTTGTGTTGGTGCAGGAAACCACTTTTGCACTTATATTAGTGTGGAAAAAACACTTTTCGCACTTGTGATAGTGTTGAAAAACCACTTTTCGCACTTGTGTTAGTGTTGAAAAACCACTTTTCGCACTTGTGTTGGTGCAGGAAACCCCTTTTGCACTTGTATTAGTGTGGAAAAACCACTTTTTGCACTTGTGTTAGCGTGGAAAAACCACTTTTCGCACCTGTGTTAGTGTTGAAAAACCACTTTTCGCAATTGTGTTAGTGTTGAAAAACCACTTTTCGCACTTGTATTGGTGCAGGAAACCACTTTTGCACTTGTATTAGTGTGGAAAAAACACTTTTCGCACTTGTGATAGTGTTGAAAAACCACTTTTCGCACTTGTGTTAGTGCAGGAAACCACTTTTCGCACTTGTGTTAGTGTTGAAAAACCACTTTTCGCACTTGTGTTGGTGCAGGAAACCACTTTTGCACTTGCATTAGTGTTGAAAAACCACTTTTCGCACTTGTGTTAGTGTTGAAAAACCACTTTTTGCACTTGTGTTAGTGTTGAAAAACCACTTTTCGCACTTGTGTTAGTGTTGAAAAACCACTTTTCGCACTTGTATTGGTGCAGGAAACCACTTTTGCACTTGTATTAGTGTGGAAAAACACTTTTCGCACTTCTGTGAGTGTTGAAAAACCACTTTTCGCACTTGTGTTAGTGTTGAAAAACCACTTTTCGCACTTGTGTTGGTGCAGGAAACCACTTTTGCACTTGTATTAGTGTGGAAAAACCACTTTTCGCACTTGTGTTAGTGTTGAAAAACCACTTTTCGCACTTGTGTTAGTGTTGAAAAACCACTTTTCGCACTTGTGTTAGTGTTGAAAAACCACTTTTCGCACTTGTGTTAGTGTTGAAAAACCACTTTTCGCACTTGCGTTGGTGCAGGAAACCACTTTTGCACTTGCATTAGTGTGGAAAAAACACTTTTCGCACTTGTGTTAGTGTTGAAAAACCACTTTTCGCACTTGTGTTACTGTTGAAAAACCACTTTTCGCACTTG
This sequence comes from Myxine glutinosa, assembly GCF_964187855.1. Taxonomy (NCBI): domain Eukaryota; kingdom Metazoa; phylum Chordata; class Myxini; order Myxiniformes; family Myxinidae; genus Myxine; species Myxine glutinosa. The sequence continues at coordinate 33,833 of NW_027617466.1, forward strand.
TGTTGGTGCAGGAAACCACTTTTGCACTTATATTAGTGTGGAAAAAACACTTTTCGCATTTGTGATAGTGTTGAAAAACCACTTTTCGCACTTGTGTTAGTGTTGAAAAACCACTTTTCGCACTTGTGTTGGTGCAGGAAACCCCTTTTGCACTTGTATTAGTGTGGAAAAACCACTTTTCGCACTTGTGTTAGCGTGGAAAAACCACTTTTCGCACCTGTGTTAGTGTTGAAAAACCACTTTTCGCAATTGTGTTAGTGTTGAAAAACCACTTTTCGCACTTGTATTGGTGCAGGAAACCACTTTTGCACTTGTATTAGTGTGGAAAAAACACTTTTCGCACTTGTGATAGTGTTGAAAAACCACTTTTCGCACTTGTGTTAGTGTTGAAAAACCACTTTTCGCACTTGTGTTGGTGCAGGAAACCACTTTTCGCACTTGTGTTAGTGTTGAAAAACCACTTTTCGCACTTGTGTTGGTGCAGGAAACCACTTTTGCACTTGCATTAGTGTGGAAAAACCACTTTTCGCACTTGTGTTAGTGTTGAAAAACCACTTTTCGCACTTGTGTTAGTGTTGAAAAACCACTTTTCGCACTTGTGTTAGTGTTGAAAAACCACTTTTCGCACTTGTATTGGTGCAGGAAACCACTTTTGCACTTGTATTAGTGTGGAAAAACACTTTTCGCACTTCTGTGAGTGTTGAAAAACCACTTTTCGCACTTGTGTTAGTGTTGAAAAACCACTTTTCGCACTTGTGTTGGTGCAGGAAACCACTTTTGCACTTGTATTAGTGTGGAAAAACCACTTTTCGCACTTGTGTTAGTGTTGAAAAACCACTTTTCGCACTTGTGTTAGTGTTGAAAAACCACTTTTCGCACTTGTGTTAGTGTTGAAAAACCACTTTTCGCACTTGTGTTAGTGTTGAAAAACCACTTTTCGCACTTGTGTTAGTGTTGAAAAACCACTTTTCGCACTTGTGTTAGTGTTGAAAAACCACTTTTCGCACTTGTGTTAGTGTTGAAAAACCACTTTTCGCACTTGTGTTAGTGTTGAAAAACCACTTTTCGCACTTGTGTTAGTGTTGAAAAACCACTTTTCGCACTTGTGTTGGTGCAGAAAACCACTTTTGCACTTGTATTAGTGTGGAAAAAACACTTTTCGCACTTGTGTTAGTGTTGAAAAACCACTTTTCGCACTTGTGTTAGTGTTGAAAAACCACTTTTCGCACTTGTGTTGGTGCAGAAAACCACTTTTGCACTTGTATTAGTGTGGAAAAAACACTTTTCGCACTTGTGTTAGTGTTGAAAAAACACTTTTCGCACTTGTGTTAGTGTTGAAAAACCACTTTTCGCACTTGTGTTGGTGAAGGAAACCACTTTTGCACTTGTATTAGTGTGGAAAAAACACTTTTCGCACTTGTGATAGTGTTGAAAAACCACTTTTCGCACTTGTGTTAGTGTTGAAAAACCACTTTTCGCACTTGTGTTGGTGCAGGAAACCACTTTTGCACTTGTATTAGTGTGGAAAAACCACTTTTCGCACTTGTGTTAGTGTTGAAAAACCACTTTTCGCACTTGTGTTAGTGTTGAAAAACCACTTTTCGCACTTGTGTTAGTGTTGAAAAACCACTTTTCCCACTTGTGTTAATGTTGAAAAACCACTTTTCGCACTTGTGTTGGTGCAGGAAACCACTTTTGCACTTGTATTAGTGTGGAAAAAACACTTCGCACTTGTGTTAGTGTTGAAAAACCACTTTTCGCACTTGTGTTTGTGTTGAAAAACCACTTTTCGCACTTGTGTTGGTGAAGGAAACCACTTTTGCACTTGTAAAAGTGTGGAAAAACAACTTTTCGCACTTGTGTTAGTGTTGAAAAACCACTTTTCGCACTTGTGTTGTTGTTGAAAAACCACTTTTCGCACTTGTGTTGGTGCAGGAAACCACTTTTGCACTTGTATTAGTGTGGAAAAAACACTTTTCGCACTTGTGTTAGTGTTGAAAAACCACTTTTCGCACTTGTGTTAGTGTAGAAAAACCACTTTTCGCACTTGTATTAGTGTGGAAAAACCACTTTTCGCATTTGTGTTAGTGTTGAAAAACCACTTTTCGCACTTGTGTTAGTGTTGAAAATCCACTTTTCGCACTTGTGTTAGTGTTGAAAAACCACTTTTCGCACTTTTGTTGGTGCAGGAAACCACTTTTGCACTTGTATTAGTCTGGAAAAAACAATTTTCGCACTTGTGTTAGTGTTGAAAAACCACTTTTCGCACTTGTGTTAGTGTTGAAAAACCACTTTTCACACTTGTGTTGGTGCAGGAAACCACTTTTGCACTTGTATTAGTGTGGAAAAACCACTTTTCGCACTTGTGTTAGTGTTGAAAAACCACTTTTCGCACTTGTGTTAGTGTTGAAAAACCACTTTTCGCACTTGTGTTGGTGCAGGAAACCACTTTTGCACTTGTATTAGTGTGGAAAAAACACTTTTTGCACATGTGATAGTGTTGAAAAACCACTTTTCGCACTTGTGTTAGTGTTGAAAAACCACTTTTCGCACTTGTGTTGGTGCAGGAAACCACTTTTGTACTTGTATTAGTGTGGAAAAACCACTTTTCGCACTTGTGTTGAAAAACCACTTTTCGCACTTGTGTTAGTGTTGAAAAACCACTTTTCACACTTGTGTTGGTGCAGGAAACCACTTTTGCACTTGTATTAGTGTGGAAAAAACACTTTTCGCACTTGCGTTGGTGCAGGAAACCACTTTTGCACTTGCATTAGTGTGGAAAAACCACTTTTCGCACTTGTGTTAGTGTTGAAAAACCACTTTTCGCACTTGTGTTACTGTTGAAAAACCACTTTTCGCACTTGTGTTGGTGCAGGAAACCACTTTTGCACTTATATTAGTGTGGAAAAAACACTTTTCGCACTTGTGATAGTGTTGAAAAACCACTTTTCGCACTTGTGTTAGTGTTGAAAAACCACTTTTTGCACTTGTGTTGGTGCAGGAAACCCCTTTTGCACTTGTATTAGTGTGGAAAAACCACTTTTTGCACTTGTGTTAGCGTGGAAAAACCACTTTTCGCACCTGTGTTAGTGTTGAAAAACCACTTTTCGCAATTGTGTTAGTGTTGAAAAACCACTTTTCGCACTTGTATTGGTGCAGGAAACCACTTTTGCACTTGTATTAGTGTGGAAAAAACACTTTTCGCACTTGTGATAGTGTTGAAAAACCACTTTTCGCACTTGTGTTAGTGTTGAAAAACCACTTTTCGCACTTGTGTTGGTGCAGGAAACCACTTTTCGCACTTGTGTTAGTGTTGAAAAACCACTTTTCGCACTTGTGTTGGTGCAGGAAACCACTTTTGCACTTGCATTAGTGTGGAAAAACCACTTTTCGCACTTGTGTTAGTGTTGAAAAACCACTTTTTGCACTTGTGTTAGTGTTGAAAAACCACTTTTCGCACTTGTGTTAGTGTTGAAAAACCACTTTTCGCACTTGTATTGGTGCAGGAAACCACTTTTGCACTTGTATTAGTGTGGAAAAACACTTTTCGCACTTCTGTGAGTGTTGAAAAACCACTTTTCGCACTTGTGTTAGTGTCGAAAAACCACTTTTCGCACTTGTGTTGGTGCAGGAAACCACTTTTGCACTTGTATTAGTGTGGAAAAACCACTTTTCGCACTTGTGTTAGTGTTGAAAAACCACTTTTCGCACTTGCGTTAGTGTTGAAAAACCACTTTTCGCACTTGTGTTAGTGTTGAAAAACCACTTTTCGCACTTCTGTTAGTGTTGAAAAACCACTTTTCGCACTTGTGTTGGTGCAGGAAACCACTTTTGCACTTGTATTAGTGTGGAAAAACCACTTTTCGCACTTGTGTTAGTGTTGAAAAACCACTTTTCGCACTTGTGTTAGTGTTGAAAAACCACTTTTCGCACTTGTGTTAGTGTTGAAAAACCACTTTTCGCACTTGTGTTAGTGTTGAAAAACCACTTTTCGCACTTGTGTTGGTGCAGAAAACCACTTTTGCACTTGTATTAGTGTGGAAAAAACACTTTTCGCACTTGTGTTAGTGTTGAAAAAACACTTTTCGCACTTGTGTTAGTGTTGAAAAACCACTTTTCGCACTTGTGTTGGTGAAGGAAACCACTTTTGCACTTGTATTAGTGTGGAAAAAACACTTTTCGCACTTGTGATAGTGTTGAAAAACCACTTTTCGCACTTGTGTTAGTGTTGAAAAACCACTTTTCGCACTTGTGTTGGTGCAGGAAACCACTTTTGCACTTGTATTAGTGTGGAAAAACCACTTTTCGCACTTGTGTTAGTGTTGAAAAACCACTTTTCGCACTTGTGTTAGTGTTGAAAAACCACTTTTCCCACTTGTGTTAATGTTGAAAAACCACTTTTCGCACTTGTGTTGGTGCAGGAAACCACTTTTGCACTTGTATTAGTGTGGAAAAAACACTTCGCACTTGTGTTAGTGTTGAAAAACCACTTTTCGCACTTGTGTTTGTGTTGAAAAACCACTTTTCGCACTTGTGTTGGTGCAGGAAACCACTTTTGCACTTGTAAAAGTGTGGAAAAACAACTTTTCGCACTTGTGTTAGTGTTGAAAAACCACTTTTCGCACTTGTGTTGTTGTTGAAAAACCACTTTTCGCACTTGTGTTGGTGCAGGAAACCACTTTTGCACTTGTATTAGTGTGGAAAAAACACTTTTTGCACTTGTGATAGTGTTGAAAAACCACTTTTCGCACTTGTGTTAGTGTAGAAAAACCACTTTTCGCACTTGTTTTGGTGCAGGAAACCACTTTTGCACTTGTATTAGTGTGGAAAAACCACTTTTCGCACTTGTGTTAGTGTTGAAAAACCACTTTTCGCACTTGTGTTAGTGTTGAAAAACCACTTTTCACACTTGTGTTGGTGCAGGAAACCACTTTTCGCACTTGTGTTAGTGTTGAAAAACCACTTTTCGCACTTGTGTTGGTGCAGGAAACCACTTTTGCACTTGCATTAGTGTGGAAAAACCACTTTTCGCACTTGTGTTAGTGTTGAAAAACCACTTTTCGCACTTGTGTTAGTGTTGAAAAACCACTTTTCGCACTTGTGTTAGTGTTGAAAAACCACTTTTCGCACTTGTATTGGTGCAGGAAACCACTTTTGCACTTGTATTAGTGTGGAAAAAACACTTTTCGCACTTGTGTTAGTGTTGAAAAACCACTTTTCGCACTTGTGTTAGTGTTGAAAAACCACTTTCCGCACTTGTGTTGGTGCAGGAAACCACTTTTGCACTTGTATTAGTGTGGAAAAACCACTTTTCGCACTTGTGTTAGTGTTGAAAAACCACTTTTCGCACTTATGTTAGTGTTGAAAATCCACTTTTCGCACTTGTGTTAGTGTTGAAAAACCACTTTTCGCACTTGTGTTGGTGCAGGAAACCACTTTTGCACTTGTATTAGTCTGGAAAAAACAATTTTCGCACTTGTGTTAGTGTTGAAAAACCACTTTTCGCACTTGTGTTAGTGTTGAAAAACCACTTTTCACACTTGTGTTGGTGCAGGAAACCACTTTTGCACTTGTATTAGTGTGGAAAAACCACTTTTCGCACTTGTGTTAGTGTTGAAAAACCACTTTTCGCACTTGTGTTAGTGTTGAAAAACCACTTTTCGCACTTGTGTTGGTGCAGGAAACCACTTTTGCACTTGTATTAGTGTGGAAAAAACACTTTTTGCACATGTGATAGTGTTGAAAAACCACTTTTCGCACTTGTGTTAGTGTTGAAAAACCACTTTTCGCACTTGTGTTGGTGCAGGAAACCACTTTTGTACTTGTATTAGTGTGGAAAAACCACTTTTCGCACTTGTGTTGAAATACCACTTTTCGCACTTGTGTTAGTGTTGAAAAACCACTTTTCGCACTTGTGTTGGTGCAGGAAACCACTTTTGCACTTGTATTAGTGTGGAAAAAACACTTTTTGCACTTGTGATAGTGTTGAAAAACCACTTTTCGCACTTGTGTTAGTGTTGAAAAACCACTTTTCGCACTTGTTTTGGTGCAGGAAACCACTTTTGCACTTGTATTAGTGTGGAAAAACCACTTTTCGCATTTGTGTTAGTGTTGAAAAACCACTTTTCGCACTTGTGTTAGTGTTGAAAAACCACTTTTCGCACTTGTGTTAGTGTTGAAAAACCACTTTTCGCACTTATGTTGGTGCAGGAAACCACTTTTGCACTTGCATTAGTGTGGAAAAAACACTTATTGCACTTGTGATAGTGTTGAAAAACCACTTTTCGCACTTGTGTTAGTGTTGAAAAACCACTTTTCGCACTTGTGTTGGTGCAGGAAACCACTTTTGCACTTGTATTAGTGTTGAAAAACCACTTTTCGCACTTGTGTTGGTGCAGGAAACCAATTTTCGCACTTGTGTTAGTGTTGAAAAGCCACTTTTCGCACTTGCGTTGGTGCAGGAAACCACTTTTGCACTTGCATTAGTGTGGAAAAACCACTTTTCGCACTTGTGTTAGTGTTGAAAAACCACTTTTCGCACTTGTGTTACTGTTGAAAAACCACTTTTCGCACTTGTGTTGGTGCAGGAAACCACTTTTGCACTTATATTAGTGTGGAAAAAACACTTTTCGCACTTGTGATAGTGTTGAAAAACCACTTTTCGCACTTGTGTTAGTGTTGAAAAACCACTTTTCGCACTTGTGTTGGTGCAGGAAACCCCTTTTGCACTTGTATTAGTGTGGAAAAACCACTTTTTGCACTTGTGTTAGCGTGGAAAAACCACTTTTCGCACCTGTGTTAGTGTTGAAAAACCACTTTTCGCAATTGTGTTAGTGTTGAAAAACCACTTTTCGCACTTGTATTGGTGCAGGAAACCACTTTTGCACTTGTATTAGTGTGGAAAAAACACTTTTCGCACTTGTGATAGTGTTGAAAAACCACTTTTCGCACTTGTGTTAGTGTTGAAAAACCACTTTTCGCACTTGTGTTGGTGCAGGAAACCACTTTTCGCACTTGTGTTAGTGTTGAAAAACCACTTTTCGCACTTGTGTTGGTGCAGGAAACCACTTTTGCACTTGCATTAGTGTGGAAAAACCACTTTTCGCACTTGTGTTAGTGTTGAAAAACCACTTTTTGCACTTGTGTTAGTGTTGAAAAACCACTTTTCGCACTTGTGTTAGTGTTGAAAAACCACTTTTCGCACTTGTATTGGTGCAGGAAACCACTTTTGCACTTGTATTAGTGTGGAAAAACACTTTTCGCACTTCTGTGAGTGTTGAAAAACCACTTTTCGCACTTGTGTTAGTGTTGAAAAACCACTTTTCGCACTTGTGTTGGTGCAGGAAACCACTTTTGCACTTGTATTAGTGTGGAAAAACCACTTTTCGCACTTGTGTTAGTGTTGAAAAACCACTTTTCGCACTTGTGTTAGTGTTGAAAAACCACTTTTCGCACTTGTGTTAGTGTTGAAAAACCACTTTTCGCACTTGTGTTAGTGTTGAAAAACCACTTTTCGCACTTGTGTTGGTGCAGGAAACCACTTTTGCACTTGTATTAGTGTGGAAAAACCACTTTTCGCACTTGTGTTAGTGTTGAAAAACCACTTTTCGCACTTGTGTTAGTGTTGAAAAACCACTTTTCGCACTTGTGTTAGTGTTGAAAAACCACTTTTCGCACTTGTGTTAGTGTTGAAAAACCACTTTTCGCACTTGTGTTGGTGCAGAAAACCACTTTTGCACTTGTATTAGTGTGGAAAAAACACTTTTCGCACTTGTGTTAGTGTTGAAAAAACACTTTTCGCACTTGTGTTAGTGTTGAAAAACCACTTTTCGCACTTGTGTTGGTGAAGGAAACCACTTTTGCACTTGTATTAGTGTGGAAAAAACACTTTTCGCACTTGTGATAGTGTTGAAAAACCACTTTTCGCACTTGTGTTAGTGTTGAAAAACCACTTTTCGCACTTGTGTTGGTGCAGGAAACCACTTTTGCACTTGTATTAGTGTGGAAAAACCACTTTTCGCACTTGTGTTAGTGTTGAAAAACCACTTTTCGCACTTGTGTTAGTGTTGAAAAACCACTTTTCGCACTTGTGTTAGTGTTGAAAAACCACTTTTCCCACTTGTGTTAATGTTGAAAAACCACTTTTCGCACTTGTGTTGGTGCAGGAAACCACTTTTGCACTTGTATTAGTGTGGAAAAAACACTTCGCACTTGTGTTAGTGTTGAAAAACCACTTTTCGCACTTGTGTTTGTGTTGAAAAACCACTTTTCGCACTTGTGTTGGTGCAGGAAACCACTTTTGCACTTGTATTAGTGTGGAAAAACAACTTTTCGCACTTGTGTTAGTGTTGAAAAACCACTTTTCGCACTTGTGTTGGTGTTGAAAAACCACTTTTCGCACTTGTGTTGGTGCAGGAAACCACTTTTGCACTTGTATTAGTGTGGAAAAAACACTTTTTGCACTTGTGATAGTGTTGAAAAACCACTTTTCGCACTTGTGTTAGTGTAGAAAAACCACTTTTCGCACTTGTTTTGGTGCAGGAAACCACTTTTGCACTTGTATTAGTGTGGAAAAACCACTTTTCGCACTTGTGTTAGTGTTGAAAAACCACTTTTCGCACTTGTGTTAGTGTTGAAAAACCACTTTTCACACTTGTGTTGGTGCAGGAAACCACTTTTCGCACTTGTGTTAGTGTTGAAAAACCACTTTTCGCACTTGTGTTGGTGCAGGAAACCACTTTTGCACTTGCATTAGTGTGGAAAAACCACTTTTCGCACTTGTGTTAGTGTTGAAAAACCACTTTTCGCACTTGTGTTAGTGTTGAAAAACCACTTTTCGCACTTGTGTTAGTGTTGAAAAACCACTTTTCGCACTTGTATTGGTGCAGGAAACCACTTTTGCACTTGTATTAGTGTGGAAAAAACACTTTTCGCACTTGTGTTAGTGTTGAAAAACCACTTTTCGCACTTGTGTTAGTGTTGAAAAACCACTTTCCGCACTTGTGTTGGTGCAGGAAACCACTTTTGCACTTGTATTAGTGTGGAAAAACCACTTTTCGCACTTGTGTTAGTGTTGAAAAACCACTTTTCACACTTGTGTTGGTGCAGGAAACCACTTTTGCACTTGTATTAGTGTGGAAAAACCACTTTTCGCACTTGTGTTAGTGTTGAAAAACCACTTTTCGCACTTGTGTTAGTGTTGAAAAAACACTTTTCGCACTTGTGTTGGTGCAGGAAACCACTTTTGCACTTGTATTAGTGTGGAAAAAACACTTTTTGCACATGTGATAGTGTTGAAAAACCACTTTTCGCACTTGTGTTAGTGTTGAAAAACCACTTTTCGCACTTGTGTTGGTGCAGGAAACCACTTTTGTACTTGTATTAGTGTGGAAAAACCACTTTTCGCACTTGTGTTGAAAAACCACTTTTCGCACTTGTGTTAGTGTTGAAAAACCACTTTTCGCACTTGTGTTGGTGCAGGAAACCACTTTTGCACTTGTATTAGTGTGGAAAAAACACTTTTTGCACTTGTGATAGTGTTGAAAAACCACTTTTCGCACTTGTGTTAGTGTTGAAAAACCACTTTTCGCACTTGTTTTGGTGCAGGAAACCACTTTTGCACTTGTATTAGTGTGGAAAAACCACTTTTCGCACTTGTGTTAGTGTTGAAAAACCACTTTTCGCACTTGTGTTGGTGCAGGAAACCACTTTTGCACTTGTATTAGTGTGGAAAAACCACTTTTCGCATTTGTGTTAGTGTTGAAAAACCACTTTTCGCACTTGTGTTAGTGTTGAAAAACCACTTTTCGCACTTGTGTTAGTGTTGAAAAACCACTTTTCGCACTTGTGTTGGTGCAGGAAACCACTTTTGCACTTGTATTAGTGTGGAAAAACCACTTTTCGCATTTGTGTTAGCGTGGAAAAACCACTTTTCGCACCTGTGTTAGTGTTGAAAAACCACTTTTCGCAATTGTGTTAGTGTTGAAAAACCACTTTTCGCACTTGTATTGGTGCAGGAAACCACTTTTGCACTTGTATTAGTGTGGAAAAAACACTTTTCGCACTTGTGATAGTGTTGAAAAACCACTTTTCGCACTTGTGTTAGTGTTGAAAAACCACTTTTCGCACTTGTGTTGGTGCAGGAAACCACTTTTCGCACTTGTGTTAGTGTTGAAAAACCACTTTTCGCACTTGTGTTGGTGCAGGAAACCACTTTTGCACTTGCATTAGTGTGGAAAAACCACTTTTCGCACTTGTGTTAGTGTTGAAAAACCACTTTTTGCACTTGTGTTAGTGTTGAAAAACCACTTTTCGCACTTGTGTTAGTGTTGAAAAACCACTTTTCGCACTTGTATTGGTGCAGGAAACCACTTTTGCACTTGTATTAGTGTGGAAAAACACTTTTCGCACTTCTGTGAGTGTTGAAAAACCACTTTTCGCACTTGTGTTAGTGTTGAAAAACCACTTTTCGCACTTGTGTTGGTGCAGGAAACCACTTTTGCACTTGTATTAGTGTGGAAAAACCACTTTTCGCACTTGTGTTAGTGTTGAAAAACCACTTTTCGCACTTGTGTTAGTGTTGAAAAACCACTTTTCGCACTTGTGTTAGTGTTGAAAAACCACTTTTCGCACTTGTGTTAGTGTTGAAAAACCACTTTTCGCACTTGTGTTGGTGCAGGAAACCACTTTTGCACTTGTATTAGTGTGGAAAAACCACTTTTCGCACTTGTGTTAGTGTTGAAAAACCACTTTTCGCACTTGTGTTAGTGTTGAAAAACCACTTTTCGCACTTGTGTTAGTGTTGAAAAACCACTTTTCGCACTTGTGTTAGTGTTGAAAAACCACTTTTCGCACTTGTGTTGGTGCAGAAAACCACTTTTGCACTTGTATTAGTGTGGAAAAAACACTTTTCGCACTTGTGTTAGTGTTGAAAAAACACTTTTCGCACTTGTGTTAGTGTTGAAAAACCACTTTTCGCACTTGTGTTGGTGAAGGAAACCACTTTTGCACTTGTATTAGTGTGGAAAAAACACTTTTCGCACTTGTGATAGTGTTGAAAAACCACTTTTCGCACTTGTGTTAGTGTTGAAAAACCACTTTTCGCACTTGTGTTGGTGCAGGAAACCACTTTTGCACTTGTATTAGTGTGGAAAAACCACTTTTCGCACTTGTGTTAGTGTTGAAAAACCACTTTTCGCACTTGTGTTAGTGTTGAAAAACCACTTTTCGCACTTGTGTTAGTGTTGAAAAACCACTTTTCCCACTTGTGTTAATGTTGAAAAACCACTTTTCGCACTTGTGTTGGTGCAGGAAACCACTTTTGCACTTGTATTAGTGTGGAAAAAACACTTCGCACTTGTGTTAGTGTTGAAAAACCACTTTTCGCACTTGTGTTTGTGTTGAAAAACCACTTTTCGCACTTGTGTTGGTGCAGGAAACCACTTTTGCACTTGTATTAGTGTGGAAAAACAACTTTTCGCACTTGTGTTAGTGTTGAAAAACCACTTTTCGCACTTGTGTTGGTGTTGAAAAACCACTTTTCGCACTTGTGTTGGTGCAGGAAACCACTTTTGCACTTGTATTAGTGTGGAAAAAACACTTTTTGCACTTGTGATAGTGTTGAAAAACCACTTTTCGCACTTGTGTTAGTGTAGAAAAACCACTTTTCGCACTTGTTTTGGTGCAGGAAACCACTTTTGCACTTGTATTAGTGTGGAAAAACCACTTTTCGCACTTGTGTTAGTGTTGAAAAACCACTTTTCGCACTTGTGTTAGTGTTGAAAAACCACTTTTCACACTTGTGTTGGTGCAGGAAACCACTTTTCGCACTTGTGTTAGTGTTGAAAAACCACTTTTCGCACTTGTGTTGGTGCAGGAAACCACTTTTGCACTTGCATTAGTGTGGAAAAACCACTTTTCGCACTTGTGTTAGTGTTGAAAAACCACTTTTCGCACTTGTGTTAGTGTTGAAAAACCACTTTTCGCACTTGTGTTAGTGTTGAAAAACCACTTTTCGCACTTGTATTGGTGCAGGAAACCACTTTTGCACTTGTATTAGTGTGGAAAAAACACTTTTCGCACTTGTGTTAGTGTTGAAAAACCACTTTTCGCACTTGTGTTAGTGTTGAAAAACCACTTTCCGCACTTGTGTTGGTGCAGGAAACCACTTTTGCACTTGTATTAGTGTGGAAAAACCACTTTTCGCACTTGTGTTAGTGTTGAAAAACCACTTTTCACACTTGTGTTGGTGCAGGAAACCACTTTTGCACTTGTATTAGTGTGGAAAAACCACTTTTCGCACTTGTGTTAGTGTTGAAAAACCACTTTTCGCACTTGTGTTAGTGTTGAAAAAACACTTTTCGCACTTGTGTTGGTGCAGGAAACCACTTTTGCACTTGTATTAGTGTGGAAAAAACACTTTTTGCACATGTGATAGTGTTGAAAAACCACTTTTCGCACTTGTGTTAGTGTTGAAAAACCACTTTTCGCACTTGTGTTGGTGCAGGAAACCACTTTTGTACTTGTATTAGTGTGGAAAAACCACTTTTCGCACTTGTGTTGAAAAACCACTTTTCGCACTTGTGTTAGTGTTGAAAAACCACTTTTCGCACTTGTGTTGGTGCAGGAAACCACTTTTGCACTTGTATTAGTGTGGAAAAAACACTTTTTGCACTTGTGATAGTGTTGAAAAACCACTTTTCGCACTTGTGTTAGTGTTGAAAAACCACTTTTCGCACTTGTTTTGGTGCAGGAAACCACTTTTGCACTTGTATTAGTGTGGAAAAACCACTTTTCGCACTTGTGTTAGTGTTGAAAAACCACTTTTCGCACTTGTGTTGGTGCAGGAAACCACTTTTGCACTTGTATTAGTGTGGAAAAACCACTTTTCGCATTTGTGTTAGTGTTGAAAAACCACTTTTCGCACTTGTGTTAGTGTTGAAAAACCACTTTTCGCACTTGTGTTAGTGTTGAAAAACCACTTTTCGCACTTGTGTTGGTGCAGGAAACCACTTTTGCACTTGCATTAGTGTGGAAAAAACACTTATTGCACTTGTGATAGTGTTGAAAAACCACTTTTCGCACTTGTGTTAGTGTTGAAAAACCACTTTTCGCACTTGTGTTGGTGCAGGAAACCACTTTTGCACTTGTATTAGTGTTGAAAAACCACTTTTCGCACTTGTGTTGGTGCAGGAAACCAATTTTCGCACTTGTGTTAGTGTTGAAAAGCCACTTTTCGCACTTGCGTTGGTGCAGGAAACCACTTTTGCACTTGCATTAGTGTGGAAAAACCACTTTTCGCACTTGTGTTAGTGTTGAAAAACCACTTTTCGCACTTGTGTTACTGTTGAAAAACCACTTTTCGCACTTGTGTTGGTGCAGGAAACCACTTTTGCACTTATATTAGTGTGGAAAAAACACTTTTCGCACTTGTGATAGTGTTGAAAAACCACTTTTCGCACTTGTGTTAGTGTTGAAAAACCACTTTTCGCACTTGTGTTGGTGCAGGAAACCCCTTTTGCACTTGTATTAGTGTGGAAAAACCACTTTTCGCACTTGTGTTAGCATGGAAAAACCACTTTTCGCACCTGTGTTAGTGTTGAAAAACCACTTTTCGCAATTGTGTTAGTGTTGAAAAACCACTTTTCGCACTTGTATTGGTGCAGGAAACCACTTTTGCACTTGTATTAGTGTGGAAAAAACACTTTTCGCACTTGTGATAGTGTTGAAAAACCACTTTTCGCACTTGTGTTAGTGTTGAAAAACCACTTTTCGCACTTGTGTTAGTGTTGAAAAACCACTTTTCGCACTTGTGTTAGTGTTGAAAAACCACTTTTCGCACTTGTGTTGGTGCAGGAAACCACTTTTCGCACTTGTGTTAGTGTTGAAAAACCACTTTTCGCACTTGTGTTGGTGCAGGAAACCACTTTTGCACTTGCATTAGTGTGGAAAAACCACTTTTCGCACTTGTGTTAGTGTTGAAAAACCACTTTTCGCACTTGTGTTAGTGTTGAAAAACCACTTTTCGCACTTGTGTTAGTGTTGAAAAACCACTTTTCGCACTTGTATTGGTGCAGGAAACCACTTTTGCACTTGTATTAGTGTGGAAAAAACACTTTTCGCACTTGTGTTAGTGTTGAAAAACCACTTTTCGCACTTGTGTTAGTGTTGAAAAACCACTTTCCGCACTTGTGTTGGTGCAGGAAACCACTTTTGCACTTGTATTAGTGTGGAAAAACCACTTTTCGCACTTGTGTTAGTGTTGAAAAACCACTTTTCGCACTTATGTTAGTGTTGAAAATCCACTTTTCGCACTTGTGTTAGTGTTGAAAAACCACTTTTCGCACTTGTGTTGGTGCAGGAAACCACTTTTGCACTTGTATTAGGCTGGAAAAAACAATTTTCGCACTTGTGTTAGTGTTGAAAAACCACTTTTCGCACTTGTGTTAGTGTTGAAAAACCACTTTTCACACTTGTGTTGGTGCAGGAAACCACTTTTGCACTTGTATTAGTGTGGAAAAACCACTTTTCGCACTTGTGTTAGTGTTGAAAAACCACTTTTCGCACTTGTGTTAGTGTTGAAAAACCACTTTTCGCACTTGTGTTGGTGCAGGAAACCACTTTTGCACTTGTATTAGTGTGGAAAAAACACTTTTTGCACATGTGATAGTGTTGAAAAACCACTTTTCGCACTTGTGTTAGTGTTGAAAAACCACTTTTCGCACTTGTGTTGGTGCAGGAAACCACTTTTGTACTTGTATTAGTGTGGAAAAACCACTTTTCGCACTTGTGTTGAAAAACCACTTTTCGCACTTGTGTTAGTGTTGAAAAACCACTTTTCGCACTTGTGTTAGTGTTGAAAAACCACTTTTCGCACTTGTGTTAGTGTTGAAAAACCACTTTTCGCACTTGTATTGGTGCAGGAAACCACTTTTGCACTTGTATTAGTGTGGAAAAAACACTTTTCGCACTTGTGTTAGTGTTGAAAAACCACTTTTCGCACTTGTGTTAGTGTTGAAAAACCACTTTCCGCACTTGTGTTGGTGCAGGAAACCACTTTTGCACTTGTATTAGTGTGGAAAAACCACTTTTCGCACTTGTGTTGGTGCAGGAAACCACTTTTGCACTTGCATTAGTGTGGAAAAACCACTTTTCGCACTTGTGTTAGTGTTGAAAAACCACTTTTCGCACTTGTGTTAGTGTTGAAAAACCACTTTTCGCACTTGTGTTAGTGTTGAAAAACCACTTTTCGCACTTGTATTGGTGCAGGAAACCACTTTTGCACTTGTATTAGTGTGGAAAAAACACTTTTCGCACTTGTGTTAGTGTTGAAAAACCACTTTTCGCACTTGTGTTAGTGTTGAAAAACCACTTTCCGCACTTGTGTTGGTGCAGGAAACCACTTTTGCACTTGTATTAGTGTGGAAAAACCACTTTTCGCACTTGTGTTAGTGTTGAAAAACCACTTTTCGCACTTATGTTAGTGTTGAAAATCCACTTTTCGCACTTGTGTTAGTGTTGAAAAACCACTTTTCGCACTTGTGTTGGTGCAGGAAACCACTTTTGCACTTGTATTAGTCTGGAAAAAACAATTTTCGCACTTGTGTTAGTGTTGAAAAACCACTTTTCGCACTTGTGTTAGTGTTGAAAAACCACTTTTCACACTTGTGTTGGTGCAGGAAACCACTTTTGCACTTGTATTAGTGTGGAAAAACCACTTTTCGCACTTGTGTTAGTGTTGAAAAACCACTTTTCGCACTTGTGTTAGTGTTGAAAAACCACTTTTCGCACTTGTGTTGGTGCAGGAAACCACTTTTGCACTTGTATTAGTGTGGAAAAAACACTTTTTGCACATGTGATAGTGTTGAAAAACCACTTTTCGCACTTGTGTTAGTGTTGAAAAACCACTTTTCGCACTTGTGTTGGTGCAGGAAACCACTTTTGTACTTGTATTAGTGTGGAAAAACCACTTTTCGCACTTGTGTTGAAATACCACTTTTCGCACTTGTGTTAGTGTTGAAAAACCACTTTTCGCACTTGTGTTGGTGCAGGAAACCACTTTTGCACTTGTATTAGTGTGGAAAAAACACTTTTTGCACTTGTGATAGTGTTGAAAAACCACTTTTCGCACTTGTGTTAGTGTTGAAAAACCACTTTTCGCACTTGTTTTGGTGCAGGAAACCACTTTTGCACTTGTATTAGTGTGGAAAAACCACTTTTCGCATTTGTGTTAGTGTTGAAAAACCACTTTTCGCACTTGTGTTAGTGTTGAAAAACCACTTTTCGCACTTGTGTTAGTGTTGAAAAACCACTTTTCGCACTTATGTTGGTGCAGGAAACCACTTTTGCACTTGCATTAGTGTGGAAAAAACACTTATTGCACTTGTGATAGTGTTGAAAAACCACTTTTCGCACTTGTGTTAGTGTTGAAAAACCACTTTTCGCACTTGTGTTGGTGCAGGAAACCACTTTTGCACTTGTATTAGTGTTGAAAAACCACTTTTCGCACTTGTGTTGGTGCAGGAAACCAATTTTCGCACTTGTGTTAGTGTTGAAAAGCCACTTTTCGCACTTGCGTTGGTGCAGGAAACCACTTTTGCACTTGCATTAGTGTGGAAAAACCACTTTTCGCACTTGTGTTAGTGTTGAAAAACCACTTTTCGCACTTGTGTTACTGTTGAAAAACCACTTTTCGCACTTGTGTTGGTGCAGGAAACCACTTTTGCACTTATATTAGTGTGGAAAAAACACTTTTCGCACTTGTGATAGTGTTGAAAAACCACTTTTCGCACTTGTGTTAGTGTTGAAAAACCACTTTTCGCACTTGTGTTGGTGCAGGAAACCCCTTTTGCACTTGTATTAGTGTGGAAAAACCACTTTTTGCACTTGTGTTAGCGTGGAAAAACCACTTTTCGCACCTGTGTTAGTGTTGAAAAACCACTTTTCGCAATTGTGTTAGTGTTGAAAAACCACTTTTCGCACTTGTATTGGTGCAGGAAACCACTTTTGCACTTGTATTAGTGTGGAAAAAACACTTTTCGCACTTGTGATAGTGTTGAAAAACCACTTTTCGCACTTGTGTTAGTGTTGAAAAACCACTTTTCGCACTTGTGTTGGTGCAGGAAACCACTTTTCGCACTTGTGTTAGTGTTGAAAAACCACTTTTCGCACTTGTGTTGGTGCAGGAAACCACTTTTGCACTTGCATTAGTGTGGAAAAACCACTTTTCGCACTTGTGTTAGTGTTGAAAAACCACTTTTTGCACTTGTGTTAGTGTTGAAAAACCACTTTTCGCCCTTGTGTTAGTGTTGAAAAACCACTTTTCGCACTTGTATTGGTGCAGGAAACCACTTTTGCACTTGTATTAGTGTGGAAAAACACTTTTCGCACTTCTGTGAGTGTTGAAAAACCACTTTTCGCACTTGTGTTAGTGTTGAAAAACCACTTTTCGCACTTGTGTTGGTGCAGGAAACCACTTTTGCACTTGTATTAGTGTGGAAAAACCACTTTTCGCACTTGTGTTAGTGTTGAAAAACCACTTTTCGCACTTGTGTTAGTGTTGAAAAACCACTTTTCGCACTTGTGTTAGTGTTGAAAAACCACTTTTCGCACTTGTGTTAGTGTTGAAAAACCACTTTTCGCACTTGTGTTGGTGCAGGAAACCACTTTTGCACTTGTATTAGTGTGGAAAAACCACTTTTCGCACTTGTGTTAGTGTTGAAAAACCACTTTTCGCACTTGTGTTAGTGTTGAAAAACCACTTTTCGCACTTGTGTTAGTGTTGAAAAACCACTTTTCGCACTTGTGTTAGTGTTGAAAAACCACTTTTCGCACTTGTGTTGGTGCAGAAAACCACTTTTGCACTTGTATTAGTGTGGAAAAAACACTTTTCGCACTTGTGTTAGTGTTGAAAAAACACTTTTCGCACTTGTGTTAGTGTTGAAAAACCACTTTTCGCACTTGTGTTGGTGAAGGAAACCACTTTTGCACTTGTATTAGTGTGGAAAAAACACTTTTCGCACTTGTGATAGTGTTGAAAAACCACTTTTCGCACTTGTGTTAGTGTTGAAAAACCACTTTTCGCACTTGTGTTGGTGCAGGAAACCACTTTTGCACTTGTATTAGTGTGGAAAAACCACTTTTCGCACTTGTGTTAGTGTTGAAAAACCACTTTTCGCACTTGTGTTAGTGTTGAAAAACCACTTTTCGCACTTGTGTTAGTGTTGAAAAACCACTTTTCCCACTTGTGTTAATGTTGAAAAACCACTTTTCGCACTTGTGTTGGTGCAGGAAACCACTTTTGCACTTGTATTAGTGTGGAAAAAACACTTCGCACTTGTGTTAGTGTTGAAAAACCACTTTTCGCACTTGTGTTTGTGTTGAAAAACCACTTTTCGCACTTGTGTTGGTGCAGGAAACCACTTTTGCACTTGTATTAGTGTGGAAAAACAACTTTTCGCACTTGTGTTAGTGTTGAAAAACCACTTTTCGCACTTGTGTTGGTGTTGAAAAACCACTTTTCGCACTTGTGTTGGTGCAGGAAACCACTTTTGCACTTGTATTAGTGTGGAAAAAACACTTTTTGCACTTGTGATAGTGTTAAAAAACCACTTTTCGCACTTGTGTTAGTGTAGAAAAACCACTTTTCGCACTTGTTTTGGTGCAGGAAACCACTTTTGCACTTGTATTAGTGTGGAAAAACCACTTTTCGCACTTGTGTTAGTGTTGAAAAACCACTTTTCGCACTTGTGTTAGTGTTGAAAAACCACTTTTCACACTTGTGTTGGTGCAGGAAACCACTTTTCGCACTTGTGTTAGTGTTGAAAAACCACTTTTCGCACTTGTGTTGGTGCAGGAAACCACTTTTGCACTTGCATTAGTGTGGAAAAACCACTTTTCGCACTTGTGTTAGTGTTGAAAAACCACTTTTCGCACTTGTGTTAGTGTTGAAAAACCACTTTTCGCACTTGTGTTAGTGTTGAAAAACCACTTTTCGCACTTGTATTGGTGCAGGAAACCACTTTTGCACTTGTATTAGTGTGGAAAAAACACTTTTCGCACTTGTGTTAGTGTTGAAAAACCACTTTTCGCACTTGTGTTAGTGTTGAAAAACCACTTTCCGCACTTGTGTTGGTGCAGGAAACCACTTTTGCACTTGTATTAGTGTGGAAAAACCACTTTTCGCACTTGTGTTAGTGTTGAAAAACCACTTTTCACACTTGTGTTGGTGCAGGAAACCACTTTTGCACTTGTATTAGTGTGGAAAAACCACTTTTCGCACTTGTGTTAGTGTTGAAAAACCACTTTTCGCACTTGTGTTAGTGTTGAAAAAACACTTTTCGCACTTGTGTTGGTGCAGGAAACCACTTTTGCACTTGTATTAGTGTGGAAAAAACACTTTTTGCACATGTGATAGTGTTGAAAAACCACTTTTCGCACTTGTGTTAGTGTTGAAAAACCACTTTTCGCACTTGTGTTGGTGCAGGAAACCACTTTTGTACTTGTATTAGTGTGGAAAAACCACTTTTCGCACTTGTGTTGAAAAACCACTTTTCGCACTTGTGTTAGTGTTGAAAAACCACTTTTCGCACTTGTGTTGGTGCAGGAAACCACTTTTGCACTTGTATTAGTGTGGAAAAAACACTTTTTGCACTTGTGATAGTGTTGAAAAACCACTTTTCGCACTTGTGTTAGTGTTGAAAAACCACTTTTCGCACTTGTTTTGGTGCAGGAAACCACTTTTGCACTTGTATTAGTGTGGAAAAACCACTTTTCGCACTTGTGTTAGTGTTGAAAAACCACTTTTCGCACTTGTGTTGGTGCAGGAAACCACTTTTGCACTTGTATTAGTGTGGAAAAACCACTTTTCGCATTTGTGTTAGTGTTGAAAAACCACTTTTCGCACTTGTGTTAGTGTTGAAAAACCACTTTTCGCACTTGTGTTAGTGTTGAAAAACCACTTTTCGCACTTGTGTTGGTGCAGGAAACCACTTTTGCACTTGCATTAGTGTGGAAAAAACACTTATTGCACTTGTGATAGTGTTGAAAAACCACTTTTCGCACTTGTGTTAGTGTTGAAAAACCACTTTTCGCACTTGTGTTGGTGCAGGAAACCACTTTTGCACTTGTATTAGTGTTGAAAAACCACTTTTCGCACTTGTGTTGGTGCAGGAAACCAATTTTCGCACTTGTGTTAGTGTTGAAAAGCCACTTTTCGCACTTGCGTTGGTGCAGGAAACCACTTTTGCACTTGCATTAGTGTGGAAAAACCACTTTTCGCACTTGTGTTAGTGTTGAAAAACCACTTTTCGCACTTGTGTTACTGTTGAAAAACCACTTTTCGCACTTGTGTTGGTGCAGGAAACCACTTTTGCACTTATATTAGTGTGGAAAAAACACTTTTCGCACTTGTGATAGTGTTGAAAAACCACTTTTCGCACTTGTGTTAGTGTTGAAAAACCACTTTTCGCACTTGTGTTGGTGCAGGAAACCCCTTTTGCACTTGTATTAGTGTGGAAAAACCACTTTTCGCACTTGTGTTAGCATGGAAAAACCACTTTTCGCACCTGTGTTAGTGTTGAAAAACCACTTTTCGCAATTGTGTTAGTGTTGAAAAACCACTTTTCGCACTTGTATTGGTGCAGGAAACCACTTTTGCACTTGTATTAGTGTGGAAAAAACACTTTTCGCACTTGTGATAGTGTTGAAAAACCACTTTTCGCACTTGTGTTAGTGTTGAAAAACCACTTTTCGCACTTGTGTTAGTGTTGAAAAACCACTTTTCGCACTTGTGTTAGTGTTGAAAAACCACTTTTCGCACTTGTGTTGGTGCAGGAAACCACTTTTCGCACTTGTGTTAGTGTTGAAAAACCACTTTTCGCACTTGTGTTGGTGCAGGAAACCACTTTTGCACTTGCATTAGTGTGGAAAAACCACTTTTCGCACTTGTGTTAGTGTTGAAAAACCACTTTTCGCACTTGTGTTAGTGTTGAAAAACCACTTTTCGCACTTGTGTTAGTGTTGAAAAACCACTTTTCGCACTTGTATTGGTGCAGGAAACCACTTTTGCACTTGTATTAGTGTGGAAAAAACACTTTTCGCACTTGTGTTAGTGTTGAAAAACCACTTTTCGCACTTGTGTTAGTGTTGAAAAACCACTTTCCGCACTTGTGTTGGTGCAGGAAACCACTTTTGCACTTGTATTAGTGTGGAAAAACCACTTTTCGCACTTGTGTTAGTGTTGAAAAACCACTTTTCGCACTTATGTTAGTGTTGAAAATCCACTTTTCGCACTTGTGTTAGTGTTGAAAAACCACTTTTCGCACTTGTGTTGGTGCAGGAAACCACTTTTGCACTTGTATTAGGCTGGAAAAAACAATTTTCGCACTTGTGTTAGTGTTGAAAAACCACTTTTCGCACTTGTGTTAGTGTTGAAAAACCACTTTTCACACTTGTGTTGGTGCAGGAAACCACTTTTGCACTTGTATTAGTGTGGAAAAACCACTTTTCGCACTTGTGTTAGTGTTGAAAAACCACTTTTCGCACTTGTGTTAGTGTTGAAAAACCACTTTTCGCACTTGTGTTGGTGCAGGAAACCACTTTTGCACTTGTATTAGTGTGGAAAAAACACTTTTTGCACATGTGATAGTGTTGAAAAACCACTTTTCGCACTTGTGTTAGTGTTGAAAAACCACTTTTCGCACTTGTGTTGGTGCAGGAAACCACTTTTGTACTTGTATTAGTGTGGAAAAACCACTTTTCGCACTTGTGTTGAAAAACCACTTTTCGCACTTGTGTTAGTGTTGAAAAACCACTTTTCGCACTTGTGTTAGTGTTGAAAAACCACTTTTCGCACTTGTGTTAGTGTTGAAAAACCACTTTTCGCACTTGTATTGGTGCAGGAAACCACTTTTGCACTTGTATTAGTGTGGAAAAAACACTTTTCGCACTTGTGTTAGTGTTGAAAAACCACTTTTCGCACTTGTGTTAGTGTTGAAAAACCACTTTCCGCACTTGTGTTGGTGCAGGAAACCACTTTTGCACTTGTATTAGTGTGGAAAAACCACTTTTCGCACTTGTGTTAGTGTTGAAAAACCACTTTTCACACTTGTGTTGGTGCAGGAAACCACTTTTGCACTTGTATTAGTGTGGAAAAACCACTTTTCGCACTTGTGTTAGTGTTGAAAAACCACTTTTCGCACTTGTGTTAGTGTTGAAAAAACACTTTTCGCACTTGTGTTGGTGCAGGAAACCACTTTTGCACTTGTATTAGTGTGGAAAAAACACTTTTTGCACATGTGATAGTGTTGAAAAACCACTTTTCGCACTTGTGTTAGTGTTGAAAAACCACTTTTCGCACTTGTGTTGGTGCAGGAAACCACTTTTGTACTTGTATTAGTGTGGAAAAACCACTTTTCGCACTTGTGTTGAAAAACCACTTTTCGCACTTGTGTTAGTGTTGAAAAACCACTTTTCGCACTTGTGTTAGTGTTGAAAAACCACTTTTCGCACTTGTGTTGGTGCAGGAAACCACTTTTGCACTTGTATTAGTGTGGAAAAAACACTTTTTGCACTTGTGATAGTGTTGAAAAACCACTTTTCGCACTTGTGTTAGTGTTGAAAAACCACTTTTCGCACTTGTTTTGGTGCAGGAAACCACTTTTGCACTTGTATTAGTGTGGAAAAACCACTTTTCGCACTTGTGTTAGTGTTGAAAAACCACTTTTCGCACTTGTGTTGGTGCAGGAAACCACTTTTGCACTTGTATTAGTGTGGAAAAACCACTTTTCGCATTTGTGTTAGTGTTGAAAAACCACTTTTCGCACTTGTGTTAGTGTTGAAAAACCACTTTTCGCACTTGTGTTAGTGTTGAAAAACCACTTTTCGCACTTGTGTTGGTGCAGGAAACCACTTTTGCACTTGCATTAGTGTGGAAAAAACACTTATTGCACTTGTGATAGTGTTGAAAAACCACTTTTCGCACTTGTGTTAGTGTTGAAAAACCACTTTTCGCACTTGTGTTGGTGCAGGAAACCACTTTTGCACTTGTATTAGTGTTGAAAAACCACTTTTCGCACTTGTGTTGGTGCAGGAAACCAATTTTCGCACTTGTGTTAGTGTTGAAAAGCCACTTTTCGCACTTGCGTTGGTGCAGGAAACCACTTTTGCACTTGCATTAGTGTGGAAAAACCACTTTTCGCACTTGTGTTAGTGTTGAAAAACCACTTTTCGCACTTGTGTTACTGTTGAAAAACCACTTTTCGCACTTGTGTTGGTGCAGGAAACCACTTTTGCACTTATATTAGTGTGGAAAAAACACTTTTCGCACTTGTGATAGTGTTGAAAAACCACTTTTCGCACTTGTGTTAGTGTTGAAAAACCACTTTTCGCACTTGTGTTAGCATGGAAAAACCACTTTTCGCACCTGTGTTAGTGTTGAAAAACCACTTTTCGCAATTGTGTTAGTGTTGAAAAACCACTTTTCGCACTTGTATTGGTGCAGGAAACCACTTTTGCACTTGTATTAGTGTGGAAAAAACACTTTTCGCACTTGTGATAGTGTTGAAAAACCACTTTTCGCACTTGTGTTAGTGTTGAAAAACCACTTTTCGCACTTGTGTTAGTGTTGAAAAACCACTTTTCGCACTTGTGTTAGTGTTGAAAAACCACTTTTCACACTTGTGTTGGTGCAGGAAACCACTTTTCGCACTTGTGTTAGTGTTGAAAAACCACTTTTCGCACTTGTGTTGGTGCAGGAAACCACTTTTGCACTTGCATTAGTGTGGAAAAACCACTTTTCGCACTTGTGTTAGTGTTGAAAAACCACTTTTCGCACTTGTGTTAGTGTTGAAAAACCACTTTTCGCACTTGTGTTAGTGTTGAAAAACCACTTTTCGCACTTGTATTGGTGCAGGAAACCACTTTTGCACTTGTATTAGTGTGGAAAAAACACTTTTCGCACTTGTGTTAGTGTTGAAAAACCACTTTTCGCACTTGTGTTAGTGTTGAAAAACCACTTTCCGCACTTGTGTTGGTGCAGGAATCCACTTTTGCACTTGTATTAGTGTGGAAAAACCACTTTTCGCACTTGTGTTAGTGTTGAAAAACCACTTTTCGCACTTATGTTAGTGTTGAAAATCCACTTTTCGCACTTGTGTTAGTGTTGAAAAACCACTTTTCGCACTTGTGTTGGTGCAGGAAACCACTTTTGCACTTGTATTAGGCTGGAAAAAACAATTTTCGCACTTGTGTTAGTGTTGAAAAACAACTTTTCGCACTTGTGTTAGTGTTGAAAAACCACTTTTCACACTTGTGTTGGTGCAGGAAACCACTTTTGCACTTGTATTAGTGTGGAAAAACCACTTTTCGCACTTGTGTTAGTGTTGAAAAACCACTTTTCGCACTTGTGTTAGTGTTGAAAAACCACTTTTCGCACTTGTGTTGGTGCAGGAAACCACTTTTTCACTTGTATTAGTGTGGAAAAAACACTTTTTGCACATGTGATAGTGTTGAAAAACCACTTTTCGCACTTGTGTTAGTGTTGAAAAACCACTTTTCGCACTTGTGTTGGTGCAGGAAACCACTTTTGTACTTGTATTAGTGTGGAAAAACCACTTTTCGCACTTGTGTTGAAAAACCACTTTTCGCACTTGTGTTAGTGTTGAAAAACCACTTTTCGCACTTGTGTTGGTGCAGGAAACCACTTTTGCACTTGTATTAGTGTGGAAAAAACACTTTTTGCACTTGTGATAGTGTTGAAAAACCACTTTTCGCACTTGTGTTAGTGTTGAAAAACCACTTTTCGCACTTGTTTTGGTGCAGGAAACCACTTTTGCACTTGTATTAGTGTGGAAAAACCACTTTTCGCACTTGTGTTAGTGTTGAAAAACCACTTTTCGCACTTGTGTTGGTGCAGGAAACCACTTTTGCACTTGTATTAGTGTGGAAAAACCACTTTTCGCATTTGTGTTAGTGTTGAAAAACCACTTTTCGCACTTGTGTTAGTGTTGAAAAACCACTTTTCGCACTTGTGTTAGTGTTGAAAAACCACTTTTCGCACTTGTGTTGGTGCAGGAAACCACTTTTGCACTTGCATTAGTGTGGAAAAAACACTTATTGCACTTGTGATAGTGTTGAAAAACCACTTTTCGCACTTGTGTTAGTGTGGAAAAACCACTTTTCGCACTTGTGTTGGTGCAGGAAACCACTTTTGCACTAGTATTAGTGTTGAAAAACCACTTTTCGCACTTGTGTTAGTGTTGAAAAACCACTTTTCACACTTGTGTTGGTGCAGGAAACCACTTTTGCACTTGCATTAGTGTGGAAAAACCACTTTTCGCACTTGTGTTAGTGTTGAAAAACCACTTTTCGCACTTGTGTTAGTGTTGAAAAAACACTTTTCGCACTTGTGTTGGTGCAGGAAACCACTTTTGCACTTGTATTAGTGTGGAAAAAACACTTTTTGCACATGTGATAGTGTTGAAAAACCA
This sequence comes from Myxine glutinosa, assembly GCF_964187855.1. Taxonomy (NCBI): domain Eukaryota; kingdom Metazoa; phylum Chordata; class Myxini; order Myxiniformes; family Myxinidae; genus Myxine; species Myxine glutinosa. The sequence goes on from NW_027617466.1 coordinate 59,320, forward strand.
CTTTTCGCACTTGTGTTAGTGTTGAAAAACCACTTTTCGCACTTGTGTTGGTGCAGGAAACCACTTTTGTACTTGTATTAGTGTGGAAAAACCACTTTTCGCACTTGTGTTGAAAAACCACTTTTCGCACTTGTGTTAGTGTTGAAAAACCACTTTTCGCACTTGTGTTGGTGCAGGAAACCACTTTTGCACTTGTATTAGTGTGGAAAAAACACTTTTTGCACTTGTGATAGTGTTGAAAAACCACTTTTCGCACTTGTGTTAGTGTTGAAAAACCACTTTTCGCACTTGTTTTGGTGCAGGAAACCACTTTTGCACTTGTATTAGTGTGGAAAAACCACTTTTCGCACTTGTGTTAGTGTTGAAAAACCACTTTTCGCACTTGTGTTGGTGCAGGAAACCACTTTTGCACTTGTATTAGTGTGGAAAAACCACTTTTCGCATTTGTGTTAGTGTTGAAAAACCACTTTTCGCACTTGTGTTAGTGTTGAAAAACCACTTTTCGCACTTGTGTTAGTGTTGAAAAACCACTTTTCGCACTTGTGTTGGTGCAGGAAACCACTTTTGCACTTGCATTAGTGTGGAAAAAACACTTATTGCACTTGTGATAGTGTTGAAAAAACACTTTTCGCACTTGTGTTAGTGTTGAAAAACCACTTTTCGCACATGTGTTGGTGCAGGAAACCACTTTTGCACTTGTATTAGTGTTGAAAAACCACTTTTCGCACTTGTGTTGGTGCAGGAAACCAATTTTCGCACTTGTGTTAGTGTTGAAAAGCCACTTTTTGCACTTGCGTTGGTGCAGGAAACCACTTTTGCACTTGCATTAGTGTGGAAAAACCACTTTTCGCACTTGTGTTAGTGTTGAAAAACCACTTTTCGCACTTGTGTTGGTGCAGGAAACCAATTTTCGCACTTGTGTTAGTGTTGAAAAGCCACTTTTCGCACTTGCGTTGGTGCAGGAAACCACTTTTGCACTTGCATTAGTGTGGAAAAACCACTTTTCGCACTTGTGTTAGTGTTGAAAAACCACTTTTCGCACTTGTGTTACTGTTGAAAAACCACTTTTCGCACTTGTGTTGGTGCAGGAAACCACTTTTGCACTTATATTAGTGTGGAAAAAACACTTTTCGCACTTGTGATAGTGTTGAAAAACCACTTTTCGCACTTGTGTTAGTGTTGAAAAACCACTTTTCGCACTTGTGTTGGTGCAGGAAACCCCTTTTGCACTTGTATTAGTGTGGAAAAACCACTTTTCGCACTTGTGTTAGCATGGAAAAACCACTTTTCGCACCTGTGTTAGTGTTGAAAAACCACTTTTCGCAATTGTGTTAGTGTTGAAAAACCACTTTTCGCACTTGTATTGGTGCAGGAAACCACTTTTGCACTTGTATTAGTGTGGAAAAAACACTTTTCGCACTTGTGATAGTGTTGAAAAACCACTTTTCGCACTTGTGTTAGTGTTGATAACCACTTTTCGCACTTGTGTTAGTGTTGAAAAACCACTTTTCGCACTTGTGTTAGTGTTGAAAAACCACTTTTCACACTTGTGTTGGTGCAGGAAACCACTTTTCGCACTTGTGTTAGTGTTGAAAAACCACTTTTCGCACTTGTGTTGGTGCAGGAAACCACTTTTGCACTTGCATTAGTGTGGAAAAACCACTTTCGCACTTGTGTTAGTGTTGAAAAACCACTTTTCGCACTTGTGTTAGTGTTGAAAAACCACTTTTCGCACTTGTGTTAGTGTTGAAAAACCACTTTTCGCACTTGTATTGGTGCAGGAAACCACTTTTGCACTTGTATTAGTGTGGAAAAAACACTTTTCGCACTTGTGTTAGTGTTGAAAAACCACTTTTCGCACTTGTGTTAGTGTTGAAAAACCACTTTTCGCACTTGTGTTGGTGCAGGAAACCACTTTTGCACTTGCATTAGTGTGGAAAAAACACTTATTGCACTTGTGATAGTGTTGAAAAACCACTTTTCGCACTTGTGTTAGTGTTGAAAAACCACTTTTCGCACTTGTGTTGGTGCAGGAAACCACTTTTGCACTTGTATTAGTGTTGAAAAACCACTTTTCGCACTTGTGTTGGTGCAGGAAACCAATTTTCGCACTTGTGTTAGTGTTGAAAAGCCACTTTTCGCACTTGCGTTGGTGCAGGAAACCACTTTTGCACTTGCATTAGTGTGGAAAAACCACTTTTCGCACTTGTGTTAGTGTTGAAAAACCACTTTTCGCACTTGTGTTACTGTTGAAAAACCACTTTTCGCACTTGTGTTGGTGCAGGAAACCACTTTTGCACTTATATTAGTGTGGAAAAAACACTTTTCGCACTTGTGATAGTGTTGAAAAACCACTTTTCGCACTTGTGTTAGTGTTGAAAAACCACTTTTCGCACTTGTGTTAGCATGGAAAAACCACTTTTCGCACCTGTGTTAGTGTTGAAAAACCACTTTTCGCAATTGTGTTAGTGTTGAAAAACCACTTTTCGCACTTGTATTGGTGCAGGAAACCACTTTTGCACTTGTATTAGTGTGGAAAAAACACTTTTCGCACTTGTGATAGTGTTGAAAAACCACTTTTCGCACTTGTGTTAGTGTTGAAAAACCACTTTTCGCACTTGTGTTAGTGTTGAAAAACCACTTTTCGCACTTGTGTTAGTGTTGAAAAACCACTTTTCACACTTGTGTTGGTGCAGGAAACCACTTTTCGCACTTGTGTTAGTGTTGAAAAACCACTTTTCGCACTTGTGTTGGTGCAGGAAACCACTTTTGCACTTGCATTAGTGTGGAAAAACCACTTTTCGCACTTGTGTTAGTGTTGAAAAACCACTTTTCGCACTTGTGTTAGTGTTGAAAAACCACTTTTCGCACTTGTGTTAGTGTTGAAAAACCACTTTTCGCACTTGTATTGGTGCAGGAAACCACTTTTGCACTTGTATTAGTGTGGAAAAAACACTTTTCGCACTTGTGTTAGTGTTGAAAAACCACTTTTCGCACTTGTGTTAGTGTTGAAAAACCACTTTCCGCACTTGTGTTGGTGCAGGAATCCACTTTTGCACTTGTATTAGTGTGGAAAAACCACTTTTCGCACTTGTGTTAGTGTTGAAAAACCACTTTTCGCACTTATGTTAGTGTTGAAAATCCACTTTTCGCACTTGTGTTAGTGTTGAAAAACCACTTTTCGCACTTGTGTTGGTGCAGGAAACCACTTTTGCACTTGTATTAGGCTGGAAAAAACAATTTTCGCACTTGTGTTAGTGTTGAAAAACCACTTTTCGCACTTGTGTTAGTGTTGAAAAACCACTTTTCACACTTGTGTTGGTGCAGGAAACCACTTTTGCACTTGTATTAGTGTGGAAAAACCACTTTTCGCACTTGTGTTAGTGTTGAAAAACCACTTTTCGCACTTGTGTTAGTGTTGAAAAACCACTTTTCGCACTTGTGTTGGTGCAGGAAACCACTTTTTCACTTGTATTAGTGTGGAAAAAACACTTTTTGCACATGTGATAGTGTTGAAAAACCACTTTTCGCACTTGTGTTAGTGTTGAAAAACCACTTTTCGCACTTGTGTTGGTGCAGGAAACCACTTTTGTACTTGTATTAGTGTGGAAAAACCACTTTTCGCACTTGTGTTGAAAAACCACTTTTCGCACTTGTGTTAGTGTTGAAAAACCACTTTTCGCACTTGTGTTGGTGCAGGAAACCACTTTTGCACTTGTATTAGTGTGGAAAAAACACTTTTTGCACTTGTGATAGTGTTGAAAAACCACTTTTCGCACTTGTGTTAGTGTTGAAAAACCACTTTTCGCACTTGTTTTGGTGCAGGAAACCACTTTTGCACTTGTATTAGTGTGGAAAAACCACTTTTCGCACTTGTGTTAGTGTTGAAAAACCACTTTTCGCACTTGTGTTGGTGCAGGAAACCACTTTTGCACTTGTATTAGTGTGGAAAAACCACTTTTCGCATTTGTGTTAGTGTTGAAAAACCACTTTTCGCACTTGTGTTAGTGTTGAAAAACCACTTTTCGCACTTGTGTTAGTGTTGAAAAACCACTTTTCGCACTTGTGTTGGTGCAGGAAACCACTTTTGCACTTGCATTAGTGTGGAAAAAACACTTATTGCACTTGTGATAGTGTTGAAAAACCACTTTTCGCACTTGTGTTAGTGTGGAAAAACCACTTTTCGCACTTGTGTTGGTGCAGGAAACCACTTTTGCACTAGTATTAGTGTTGAAAAACCACTTTTCGCACTTGTGTTAGTGTTGAAAAACCACTTTTCACACTTGTGTTGGTGCAGGAAACCACTTTTGCACTTGTATTAGTGTGGAAAAACCACTTTTCGCACTTGTGTTAGTGTTGAAAAACCACTTTTCGCACTTGTGTTAGTGTTGAAAAAACACTTTTCGCACTTGTGTTGGTGCAGGAAACCACTTTTGCACTTGTATTAGTGTGGAAAAAACACTTTTTGCACATGTGATAGTGTTGAAAAACCACTTTTCGCACTTGTGTTAGTGTTGAAAAACCACTTTTCGCACTTGTGTTGGTGCAGGAAACCACTTTTGTACTTGTATTAGTGTGGAAAAACCACTTTTCGCACTTGTGTTGAAAAACCACTTTTCGCACTTGTGTTAGTGTTGAAAAACCACTTTTCGCACTTGTGTTGGTGCAGGAAACCACTTTTGCACTTGTATTAGTGTGGAAAAAACACTTTTTGCACTTGTGATAGTGTTGAAAAACCACTTTTCGCACTTGTGTTAGTGTTGAAAAACCACTTTTCGCACTTGTTTTGGTGCAGGAAACCACTTTTGCACTTGTATTAGTGTGGAAAAACCACTTTTCGCACTTGTGTTAGTGTTGAAAAACCACTTTTCGCACTTGTGTTGGTGCAGGAAACCACTTTTGCACTTGTATTAGTGTGGAAAAACCACTTTTCGCATTTGTGTTAGTGTTGAAAAACCACTTTTCGCACTTGTGTTAGTGTTGAAAAACCACTTTTCGCACTTGTGTTAGTGTTGAAAAACCACTTTTCGCACTTGTGTTGGTGCAGGAAACCACTTTTGCACTTGCATTAGTGTGGAAAAAACACTTATTGCACTTGTGATAGTGTTGAAAAAACACTTTTCGCACTTGTGTTAGTGTTGAAAAACCACTTTTCGCACATGTGTTGGTGCAGGAAACCACTTTTGCACTTGTATTCGTGTTGAAAAACCACTTTTCGCACTTGTGTTGGTGCAGGAAACCAATTTTCGCACTTGTGTTAGTGTTGAAAAGCCACTTTTCGCACTTGCGTTGGTGCAGGAAACCACTTTTGCACTTGCATTAGTGTGGAAAAACCACTTTTCGCACTTGTGTTAGTGTTGAAAAACCACTTTTCGCACTTGTGTTGGTGCAGGAAACCAATTTTCGCACTTGTGTTAGTGTTGAAAAGCCACTTTTCGCACTTGCGTTGGTGCAGGAAACCACTTTTGCACTTGCATTAGTGTGGAAAAACCACTTTTCGCACTTGTGTTAGTGTTGAAAAACCACTTTTCGCACTTGTGTTACTGTTGAAAAACCACTTTTCGCACTTGTGTTGGTGCAGGAAACCACTTTTGCACTTGTATTAGTGTGGAAAAAACACTTTTTGCACTTGTGATAGTGTTGAAAAACCACTTTTCGCACTTGTGTTAGTGTTGAAAAACCACTTTTCGCACTTGTGTTGGTGCAGGAAACCACTTTTGTACTTGTATTAGTGTGGAAAAACCACTTTTCGCACTTGTGTTGAAAAACCACTTTTCGCACTTGTGTTAGTGTTGAAAAACCACTTTTCGCACTTGTGTTGGTGCAGGAAACCACTTTTGCACTTGTATTAGTGTGGAAAAAACACTTTTTGCACTTGTGATAGTGTTGAAAAACCACTTTTCGCACTTGTGTTAGTGTTGAAAAACCACTTTTCGCACTTGTTTTGGTGCAGGAAACCACTTTTGCACTTGTATTAGTGTGGAAAAACCACTTTTCGCACTTGTGTTAGTGTTGAAAAACCACTTTTCGCACTTGTGTTGGTGCAGGAAACCACTTTTGCACTTGTATTAGTGTGGAAAAACCACTTTTCGCATTTGTGTTAGTGTTGAAAAACCACTTTTCGCACTTGTGTTAGTGTTGAAAAACCACTTTTCGCACTTGTGTTAGTGTTGAAAACCCCTTTTCGCACTTGTGTTGGTGCAGGAAACCACTTATGCACTTGCATTAGTGTGGAAAAAACACTTATTGCACTTGTGATAGTGTTGAAAAACCACTTTTCGCACTTGTGTTAGTGTGGAAAACCACTTTTCGCACTTGTGTTGGTGCAGGAAACCACTTTTGCACTTGAATTAGTGTTGAAAAACCACTTTTCGCACTTGTGTTGGTGCAGGAAACCAATTTTCGCACTTGTGTTAGTGTTGAAAAGCCACTTTTCGCACTTGCGTTGGTGCAGGAAACCACTTTTGCACTTGTGTTAGTGTTGAAAAACCACTTTCCGCACTTGTGTTGGTGCAGGAAACCACTTTTGCACTTGTATTAGTGTGGAAAAACCACTTTTCGCACTTGTGTTAGTGTTGAAAAACCACTTTTCGCACTTATGTTAGTGTTGAAAATCCACTTTTCGCACTTGTGTTAGTGTTGAAAAACCACTTTTCGCACTTGTGTTGGTGCAGGAAACCACTTTTGCACTTGTATTAGGCTGGAAAAAACAATTTTCGCACTTATGTTAGTGTTGAAAATCCACTTTTCGCACTTGTGTTAGTGTTGAAAAACCACTTTTCGCACTTGTGTTGGTGCAGGAAACCACTTTTGCACTTGTATTAGGCTGGAAAAAACAATTTTCGCACTTGTGTTAGTGTTGAAAAACCACTTTTCGCACTTGTGTTAGTGTTGAAAAACCACTTTTCACACTTGTGTTTTTTTTTTTTTTTTTTTTTTTTTTTTTTTTGTATACAATATCGAGGCTCGTGAAAGAGCGAACATTAATCACACAGAAAGACAAACCGACACATAAAACATATAACATAGGGAGCGGTAGACAAGATGGGGAGAGAGGGGGAAGGACACAAACACAACATTTGAGAGCAGGGACCGAGAGACATGGAGACATCGAGAGATCTGAGAGAGGGCGAGGGCTTTGGGGGGGGGGGGGCGTGGGAAGGGGGCAGTGGGAGAGGTATAAAACATATGGACACTGCCAGGACTTCCAGGAAAGAAGTTGGAATTTCAAACAAGGTGGATCTGGGGTGAATTAGCGGGGGTAGAAAAGATCAAGGTTTTGGATGGGGGAAGATAAGAGATGGTGGTGAACAGCTGTTTTAAAGACCTGGAGGGAGGAGTGGGATTGAAGGGAGTGAGGGAGTTTGTTCCAGAGGCGGGAGAAAAGAGGAATGAAAGAGTGAAGGTGAGCGGAGAGCCGAGATTTCGGCAGTTTAACCATCAGAGGGTTGCTGGCAGATCTTGTGCGACCTGTAGGAATATTTGGGGGACAGAGCACAGAGAGAGCTGGGGGTGCAAGGCCGGAGAGGAGTCGGTAGAAGACAGAAAGACCACCTACCTGCCTGCGGTGAGTGAGTGAAAGGCCCTCAGAGATAGCTTCATCGCGGGAGATTCCAATAATTCTGAAAGCTTTGGTTTCAACAGCGTGAAGCCGAGCTAGGTGTGAGGCAGGAGCACCGGCCCATAGGGGAGAACAGTATTCCATTGAGCTGCGGATGAAAGCCTTGTATGTGGTGAGGAGCTCAGGTGTGCCGAGGAAGGACTTCGCACGACGGAGGATGCCCAGTCGGCGACTGGCTTTGGAGGCCAGCTTGGAAATGTGGTTTTCCCAAGAAAGATCATGGCAGATAGTGAGACCCAAAATCTTGAGCGACAGAACTTCTTGGAGAGGATTGTTGAGAAAGTAGATGGGAGGGTTGTCCAGTCGATCTTTTCGGAGAGACATAGTAAGAGTGTGAGATTTGTCAGGATTGAAAGACATGTTCCACTTGTTTGACCAGTCTGTGATTTTGTCCAGGTCTTCAGAGAGTGAGGAGGCAGCAGACTGCCGATCTGAGGGAAGAGGAATGGAGCGGCAGAGAGTGGAGTCATCAGCAAAGAGATAGAGAGGATTTTCGAGAGAGTCAGAGAGATCATTGATGAAGACCAGAAAAAGCACGGGGCCCAGAACACTGCCTTGGGGAACTCCAGCCTGAACAGGAAGAGGAGATGAGAGAAACCCATTCAGGGCCACACGTTGACGACGACTAGAGAGGAAGTCCGCCAGCCATGCGTGGAGATTTCCATGGATACCAAAGGAGGAGAGTTTGGTGAGCAAAGCGGGGTGCCAGACCGTGTCGAAGGCACGTGATATGTCGAGGGAGACAGCTCTAATTTCCTGTTTGGCATTGAGGACCTCCATCCATTGTTGAGACAGCAGAAGCAGCATGTCCAGAGTAGAGTGACCTGGTCTGAAACCAAATTGATGATCAGAGATCAAGCCATTGGAGAAGAGGAAAGATTTCATATCAGAAGCAATGATGGATTCCATGACTTTGCTGATAATTGGGAGAAGGCTGATTGGTCTGTAATTGCTAGGATCTGTTTTTGCACCTTTTTTGTGCAAAGCGGTGATGTTGGCTGATTTCCAAGCAGATGGCAGTTGACCTTGAGCAAAAGAGAGGGTGAAGAGAACAGAGAGAGGGTGAGATAGAGCAGCAGAGCAGGATTTTAGGACCCGTGGGCTGATGCCGTCGGGTCCAGTTGCAGAATCAGAGTCGAGGGTTGACAGAAACTTTTCCACCTTGTCAGGAGGAAAGGACACGGAGTCCAGGAGCAGCAGGGTACGACTGGGTATGGTGGGTACAGAGAGGGATGGGTTTGGGACACAAGATTTAGAGGCAAACACAGAGTTGAGGCATTCAGCTTTTTCACGTGCGGAGTCAGCTGTGTAGCCGTTTGAGGTAAGGGAGGGGATGGAGGGGGAACAAACACCAGAAACGGATTTGACCAGACGCCACCAGGATTTGGAAGAGGGAGACAGATAAGAGAGTTCGGTCTTGAGAACGGAGAGATATTGTTTCCTGGCTCTCCTGAGGGTGGACACACACTTGTTTCGGGCTTTGTGAAAGGAAATGAGATTTCCTTCCGTTGGATTTGCTTTCCAGGAGACGAAGGCAAGTTGTTTCTGGGCAACAGCCTCACCACAAGATTCCGTGTACCATGGACGGGAGGAAGGGTATGACAACTGAAGACGAGATGGGATAAATCTGTGCATGAGAGAGAGCAATTTACTTTGGAAGAATTCCCAGGATGAGTTGATGTCAGAGGTGGTAGAGATGGGAGACCAGTCCAGATGATTGATGGCTGCTTGAAGACCGTGCCAGTTGGCCTGAGTGAAATGCCAGACTCGTCGACGCTGAGCAGGCTCCCTGAGGATGGTCAGAGAGATGTCCACTTTAACAAGGACATGATCAGATGATCCGATCGGAGCAGAAGAAGAGCAGCAGACATTTTCAGGGAAGTTAGTCATAACCAAGTCCAGAAGAGAAGATGTTCCGTTGACTGAGATCCGGGTCGGGAAATTGACAGATTGTGTCAGTCCCAGTGAGTCGCAGAAGTCCTTTGCTGAGGAGCCATGGCTGGTGAGAGAGGTACCCACACCCAGCCAACTGGCATGATGACAGTTGAAATCACCACATATGAGGAAGAGAGAGTTGGGATGAGTAGATAGAAGTTGGTCCATATCATCAGACAGCGAGATGTAGATGGAGTCATCACTGTTTGGTGGACGGTACAACACACATATGAACAAGAGGTGGGAGCGAAGGGGAAGCCGTAGCCAGAGGTATTCCTGGGGGTGAGGTGGAGAGAGTGCAGTGCAGGGCGAGTGAGGAAGAGAGTTTTTGATAAAGATAGCAACCCCGCCTCCAGGACGAGGCTCAGGTCTATCATACCGGAGGAGGGAGTAGCCCGGGAGAGATACTATGGAATCAGAGACATCATAAAGGAGGAAAGTTTCTGTTAAGCAGATCACGTCTGGTTTGACAGAAGCAACCTGTATGGAGAGATCAGTTAAGTTTGAACGAAGGCCCCGGATGTTTGAGGTCCATACCGTTAATGAAGAGGAAGGGGGAGCATCAGATACAGAACAGGGGGGAGGAGGGGTAGGGTAAGATGTGGAAGAGGTGGAAGAGGTAGGGAGAGCTGTTGAAGGTGTGTCAGAGATTTCAGAATAGCTCGGAGAAAGGGAAGGATGGGGCGGACAAAAGGTTTGATGGTGATTGGGTGAGCCACAATGAGGTGTTATTTGAGGAGGGGGAAGAGCGAGGCAGAAGGTTGGGGGAGATGGAGGTGAGAGTTTGAAGGGGGAAGAAGCGGGGAGGACGCTTTGAGGAGGGGGAGTGAGCGGGGGGAAATTGAGAAGCAATGAGGGTGGGGAGATTTGAAGGGGAGGGGTGAGGGGGGAGTTTGGGAGGGAAGGGACAAGGGGAGGGATTTGAAAGGGATGGGATATGGGGGAGATTTGGAGGGGAGGGGTGAGGCAGGAGTCTAGGAGGGGAGGGGCGAGGGGGCGTCTTGGCGGGGAGGGGTGAGGGAGTAGTTTAGGAGGGAGGGGGCAAGGGGGGAGATTTGAAAGGGATGGGTGATGGGGAAGATTTGGAGGGGAGGGGTGATGGGGAAGATTTGGAGGGGAGGGGAGTAGTGTAATAATGTTGCTTCTGGGACACCTCCGTTTAACATGGGAAATCCCTATCTAATGTCATTTACCCCCTTGTCTTTTTCAAAAATCATAAACACCTCTATTTCTCCCACCCTCATCTTTATAAACCTTTTGTCTGTAGTACCTATCCTTAATGTTGTTCATTAGACCACTCAAACACTACAAATATTTGTTTTCTCTTATAGACCTATCATCCTTCTTCTACATATCATCTGGCAGATTAATCTTTGACCCATTCACTTCCATATTAATTCTTTCCCTCCCTCATTGCCCCTAAACACCTATATTTCTCTCACCCTGTTCTTTACGAACCTTCTAACCTTTTGACATGTTATCCTTATTCATTAGACCACTTAAACACCTGTGATCCTTCTGACCTTATGGACCTTTTAACCTTTTACTCTTAATATCATCTGGTGAATATAACCCACTCAAACAACGACCCTACAAATATTTGTTTATGCGTGGGAAATAATTTAATTCTCCTACAACTCTCTTCACCATCTAATATATTAACAATAAATATGTTTGAGTTTGGTTCTTTATTAAGATATTTTAACTGAGCTAAGATAAAATGGTAAACCTCCCTCAATGTTCTTATTTGAGCGCCTCCAGTGCCACACACTTTTTGGTAGGCTCTGCCCACCTTTTGTTAAGCTCCGTCCACTTTTTGGAAAAACCCCGCCCACTTTTTGGTAAGCCACGCCCACCTTTTACTAAGCCCCGCCCACTTTTTGTTAAGCCACGCCCACTTTTTGCTATACCCCGCCCACTTTTGCTAAGCTCCGCCCACTTTTGCTAAGTCCCACCCACTTTATAAACTCTTCAGCATTGTATCATTTCCAGGTAATACATAACATCATTTTCAGGGAATTTCCATCACATCATTTCCAGTTAAGACACGCCCAGGGAATTTCCACAGGAAATGACACACACCCAGCCCTTCTTATAAAAGGCACCGACCACACAGGCTTTTTCAAACACGCTTTCTGCTTCACTTGAGAATGGACTCCTATGCCGAAATGGAATGGGATAACTTTGCTATTCCTTGGAGTCCTACTACCTGTGTAGCGCTCAACCTTCAGATTGATGAACTGGACTCGAACCTCTTGTCGATGGAGGAAATTGTATCTGAGCTACGAAATGAAAATTCTACTTTTAACACAACTTGGGATAAAGTTATTTTTTTGTTTGAAGATCTTTTGAACAACCAAGACCCACAGAACGAGTTCTACCTTGATGACCCAGCCAAAGAGTTATACCTTGGAGATCCACAAAATCCTGAAAAAGAGTTCTACCATGATGATACTTATTGTGAGTTATCAAAACAAAACCCACTGAACGAGTTCTACCTTGATGACCCAGCCAAAGAGTTATACCTTGGAGACTCACTAAATTTGGGAAAAACAAATTATGAGGTCTGCCTAGATGGTTCTAACTGTGGAGCCTACCTTGGAGACTCACTAAATTTGGGAAAAACAAATTATGAGGTTTGCCTAGATGGTTCTAACTGTGGAGCCTACCTTGGAGACTCACTAAATTTGGGAAAAACAAATTATGAGGTTTGCCTAGATGGTTCTAACTGTGGAGCCTACCTTGGAGACTCACTAAATTTTGGAAAAACTAATTATGAGGTCTGCCTAGATGGTTCTAACTGTGGAGCCTACCTTGGAGACTCACTAAATTTGGGAAAAACAAATTATGAGGTTTGCCTAGATGGTTCTAACTGTGGAGCCTACCTTGGAGACTCACTAAATTTGGGAAAAACTAATTATGAGGTCTGCCTAGATGGTTCTAACTGTGGAGCCTACCTTGGAGACTCACTAAATTTGGGAAAAACAAATTATGAGGTTTGCCTAGATGGTTCTAACTGTGGAGCCTACCTTGGAGACTCACTAAATTTGGGAAAAACAAATTATGAGGTCTGCCTAGATGGTTCTAACTGTGGAGCCTACCTTGGAGACTCACTAAATTTGGGAAAAACAAATTATGAGGTCTGCCTAGATGGTTCTAACTGTGGAGCCTACCTTGGAGACTCACTAAATTTTGGAAAAACTAATTATGAGGTCTGCCTAGATGGTTCTAACTGTGGAGCCTACCTTGGAGACTCACTAAATTTGGGAAAAACAAATTATGAGGTTTGCCTAGATGGTTCTAACTGTGGAGCCTACCTTGGAGACTCACTAAATTTGGGAAAAACTAATTATGAGGTCTGCCTAGATGGTTCTAACTGTGGAGCCTACCTTGGAGACTCACTAAATTTGGGAAAAACAAATTATGAGGTTTGCCTAGATGGTTCTAACTGTGGAGCCTACCTTGGAGACTCACTAAATTTGGGAAAAACAAATTATGAGGTCTGCCTAGATGGTTCTAACTGTGGAGCCTACCTTGGAGACTCACTAAATTTGGGAAAAACAAATTATGAGGTCTGCCTAGATGGTTCTAACTGTGGAGCCTACCTTGGAGACTCACTAAATTTCATAAAATTAGGAAAAGAGTTTTACCTTGGAGACTTTGAAAACTGGTTTCGTTTTGGAGACTCTGAATGGGGGTTTTGTTTTGATAACTCGGAATGTGATACCTATCTTGGAGACTCAACAGGATTGTGGTTATACCTTGGGAACTTGGAAAGTTGGTTTTATTTTGGAGACTCTACCTGTGGGGTACATCTTGGAGACTCTTTGCATTCTAAAGCAATGAACAATGTTCTTTGTTTAATGACGCTTGATTTAAGCAATATCAAGAAAGTTCGAGGAAGAAAATGCTGGAAAATTCTTTCTTCCCATTTCTACTTCTTCAAACTTGAAAGCCTTGAAAGACAGAATTGGAGGAAGAGGAAAAAAAATAAAAATGAAATACGTATTTAAAAAAAGAAGAAAAAAAAGAAATACGTATTTTTAAAAAAGAAGAAAAAAAAAGATTATGTTAGGGTTAGGGTGGGATTTTGAATGTGAGGGTTAGGGATTAGGTTGGGTTAGGGATGGAGTTGGGTTAGGGATGGGGTTGGGTTAGGGTTGGGATTTTGAATGTGAGGGTTAGGGTTGGGATTGGGTTAGGGATGGGGTTGGGTTAGGGTTGGGATTTTGAATGTGAGGGTTAGGGTTGGGGTTGGGTTAGGGATGGGGTTGGGTTAGGGATGGGGTTGGGTTAGGGATGGGGTTGGGTTAGGGATGGGGTTGGGTTAGGGATGGGGTTGGGTTAGGGATGGGGTTGGGTTAGGGATGGGGTTGGGTTGGGGATGGGGTTGGGTTGGGGATGGGGTTGGGTTAGGGATGGGGTTGGGTTAGGGATGGGGTTGGGTTGGGGATGGGGTTGGGTTAGGGATGGGGTTGGGTTAGGGATGGGTTGGGTTAGGGATGGGTTTGGGTTGGGGATGGGGTTGGGTTAGGGATGGGGTTGGGTTAGGGTTTGTATATTATTATGACTCACTCACACATACACACACACAAAAGTTAAGCCCCAACTGAAAAGTTGAGGGATTCTGTGTTTGGGGTTCACAGATTTAAAAACGTATCCCCATTATACACATACAAAAGTTAAGCCCCAACTGAAAAGTTGAGGGATTCTGTGTTTGGGGTTCACAGGTTTAAAAACGTATCCCCATTATACACACACAAAAGTTAAGCCCCAACTGAAAAGTTGAGGGATTCTGTGTTTGGGGTTCACAGGTTTAAAAACGTATCCCCATTATACACACACAAAAGTTAAGCCCCAACTGAAAAGTTGAGGGATTCTGTGTTTGGGGTTCACAGATTTAAAAACGTATCCCCATTGTACACACAAACAAAAGTTAAGCCCCAACTGAAAAGTTGAGGGATTCTGTGTTTGTGGTTCACAGATTTAAAAACGTATCCCCATTACATTTGATTTATTTATTTATTATTTTCAAGGGTATTAACTGCTTACTTGTGTTTTTTGTAATTCTTGCGAGTAAAATGAACCCAAGATTTCTTCTCCATTTAAATCATATAATTTGTAGGTCCAAGGAGCTGTATCCATTACATCAATGATTTTAAATAATTCACGAGTCCATTTTTGTGTATAACCTTTCTCAAAATGACTTTTCCATTTGTATATCCTTACAATATCACCAACTTTAAACTTGGGCTTTCTCAAATTAATCTCCTTTTCATATTCTAATTTTGTAAATGTTTCCGATGGTTTTGATTTTGTTGATGAATGAACTGTATTGTTGTAATCATCTACAATATCCTGAATTAAATACACCCATTTTTGAGAACCGAGTTCTGTGAATTTTTTATATAATTTCTCTTTCAAAGTACGATTAAAACGCTCAATAACAACTGCCTTTCCTTCATTAAAGGTGCTGTATAATTTAATACCCTTCCCCTTAAGAAATTTCATGAATATTTTGTTATAGAACTCTGTTCCCTCATCAGTCCATAACTTCTTTGGTTTCCTTTTATCCCGATCAAATATTAGCTTAAAGGCTAACATTAAAGTATCACCCCTTTTATTTTTTAAAGGGACAACCCAGGCAAATCTACTCCTCAAATCAATAACGGTTAAAGCATACCTGTATCCCCTGTCATTATTCAATTCAATTAAATCAGCGGACCATATGTGGTCGGTGTATTTAGAATAAACCTTCCTTCTTTTAAACTTTGTGATTATAGGTTTGTGTAATTCTTCAGCCAAAAGCTCCTCAGTCTTGATGACATCATTAGAGCCTAATAGTTTTTTGAGGAATAACCAAGACCAAGTTTCAATTTAGCATTTATCAAATTTCTCACAATAAACCTATCAACTTTCTCTCTCAACGTTGGATTTTGTATCAAAGACAAATTATACAACATTTCGCTGTCGGCTTTATGTTTTTCAGTCAACGTAGTGGTTTTCCCATAAGCAATATCATGCTTCATACACACTTCGTCAACCCTATTTGTAGGTTTAGACCAAGGTTTAGGATTGTCAGCCTCATCTAATCTTTTATCCAAGTTTGTTCCTGGACCACAGAAAGAATACCCTGGAAGGTGTAATTCCCCTGGAATTCCAGTTGTTGTAAATTTACTTCCTGACAGAAACTTTTGTATGTCTCCTCCTCTTTTAGGAGAGATGAATTGGCACTTTTTAGAGCCACATACTTGACATATTCCTTTTTGATAAACTCTATTATTTTTAGCTTTAACATAAGAGATATTTTTAGATTTAGTTTTCTTTTTACATTTGAGACAATAACTCATATTTATTTATCAGAAAAATTCCGACAGAGTATCAAAACCTTTTTGGTTTTCAACATATACATTTCAATCTTTATTTTTAAAACATAAAGAATCCTAAGGAATGCCTTCACTCTCTCCTCCATTTATTTACAAATAAAAACTAACTAAAGTCAATGACACCAACATCATCAATCACATAATCTTTTCCTTCTTCTTCTTCTTCTTCTTCACCACTTTCTCGTTTAAATCTCCTCCCTGAAATTGAAGACATTGACGTTCTTATTTTTGAAACTATTATCTTCATAAGAGTTGTTAATTCTTTAATTTCCTCTTCGGTGCGTTGAGATTGATTTATTTGCTTTAATACACTCAATCTTTTATGAATCTCAGTGATTTCCATCTTTTTATATTTTTCCTCCCTCTCTCTTTGCTCCCTCTCCTCCTCCTCCATTTTCTCCCTCTCCTCCTTCTCCTTTTTCTCCCTTTTCTCCCTTTCCTCCTTCTCCCTTTTCTCCCTTTCCTCCTTCTCCTTTTTCTCCCTCTCCTCCTTCTCCTCCTTTTTCTCCCTCTCCTCCTTCTCCTCCCTCTCCCTTTCCTCCTTCTCCTTTTTCTCTCTTTCCTCCTTCTCTTCTTCAACTCCTTCCTCATCCCTTGCTACCCTTGAGTTTGAACCCCAAAGAATATTATACATATACTCATCTGGATTTTGAGATATTCTTGTATCTATAATTATTTTTCTCATAATAGGATACCAATAAGATTTGTTGACGATTTCTAAAAGAGTTTTATATTTCATAACTTTGAGAAGTTCATTTTTATTTAATATTTTAAACAAGTCTCTATTTGTGGGTTTAACAATATCAGTATAAGGCCAGTTTTTAATGACAAAATTCCCATGTATATGCTCCAAATCATAAGGTATGTAATACCGAGCACCCTTTTCTTGTAGGTATCCTTGAATACAAAAATTATAATTCTCTTGTAGTCTTCTTCCTGCCATTTATGTATCAGAAATATATGTGAGATTAATATTATGACAGGTAATACCACCCCATCTTCCCACTACCAAATCGGTTTGTATTCCTCGGCTTTCTATCCTTATCTCATTACCTTCCTTCTTTGTCATGCGAACCATCGCTATACTATCATATATTTTTCTTTTCTTAAAATCACGTATTTGTTGTTTACTAATTGTACTTCCACATAAATCCTTATCCTCACCAAGTGGATAATATTCTTCTTTACGAGACTGATTTAAATCATGTAGGTCTTCTATGTTTATTGAAAAAGACCAATTATACCCTAAATCAGGCATATCATACCCCCATTTATTAATTCGCATATTAACTAAATGTCCTTCTTTATAAAATTCAATTGTAAGCAGGTAGTTAAATTCAATGAGGAAAGGTGTATGGTCAGTATAACCAGGTGTTGTGGTTGTAAATTTTACTTCTTTCACAAAACGTGCTGTTTTCTTTAAAAATATATATTGTGATAAATCACTTAATCTAATTAAGTCATTCGCATCTGTAGGGTTTGGATAATTGATTAATTTATAAGTATTCTTCATATTAATATTTTTACTTACACTATATTTTTGTCGTTCAGCCTGTGCCTTTGTATAATAATTTGATAAATCAATATCCTGAGAGGATTTTCCAAAGATAGAACCATCTTTTCCAACATAAGTCATTTATATTAGATTAAAAATGATATCATAAAAATTTTCATTATTGTTGAGTTGAAATAATACATATAAACATAATTGACCACAACATTTAGAATTAATTTCTTGAACTTGAAATGTTTGATAAACACCATTCTGTAAGAATTGTATTACTTCAACAGGTGGTGGCATACCATAACTATCAAAATAATATTTATCCTGACTATTATGAATACAAACCCAATGAGAACCATTCTGTGTGTCTAAATTCATAATAATATTCTTTGTATTCTTATTTATATGTATTAATTCATCTCTCATACAAATAACCACATTATCAATTTTTAGTGTTTTACAATACTTAGCTAGTTCTATATTTGACGTTGTATTCTTTCCAAATTGTTTAAACCATTTATCCATTTATTTATGAGAAAGATACAATCCATTACCCCGTTTAGTTAGTTTAACACCCGCTTGAGCGATAGAGGAAAGCATATCTCCAACCAACAATCTAGCTTTATCAGGTAGACTTTCAAGTTTTTGAGCAAAATCTACAATTACACCACTTCCACTAATTTGTTTCTCCAACTCCTTGTTATGTCTTTCCAATTCTTTTTGAGCTTTTAGTTGTGCCTTCCTTTCGTTAGCAGTTTTTACCGCTGCTGAAATACCACCAGTCAATGCTCCCGCCGCACTTAAACCAGCAAATAAAGGAATTAGAAACGGGAGAAATCCTCCTCTTGACTCGTCTATTGAATATTTCTTTAACATAGGTTTCGTCATTTTAATTTTAAGTGATCCAACATCATTTAGTGTTTTTACTTGTGTGTGTGTGAGTAAAACATCAATTCTTACAGCTCCTTTTCTTTGAATTGTATTAACATTAATAATACAAGGCTTTTGATTTTGAATACAAGATGTTAATTTATTAAGATTGATTTGATTAACATATACCCCAACCATTTATTTATGAGAAAAAACCTATGTGATATTAATCATAACACCATTATCTGTATTAATCTGTAATTCTGTTTCCTCCAAAAGCAAACAATATGCATTAACCTCTTCACTCTCCCCTCTTTCAATGTATAGAGAAGTATCCACTCGATTAGACTTTATAGTTTCCTTTTGAGAACTCAGGTCAATTGTGTAGATTGTATAAAGTTTTTGAAACGCAACCATATCCAAAATAGGATCATTATTACCATTACTTTCACACACCTTTTGGTAGGACTTGTAGGCTTCCGCATAATTATTTTTTTCCCAATCAATTTCCAATCTATCTCGCGGATAAAATGTGCCATCAAGAGAAACCCGAAGTTGTTTCACCTTAGCATTATCACTCAGCGCATTATTCTTATTAGTACCGTCCTCTCCATCTGGTTTTTTAAAAATGAGCCAGAGGTATCGTGGCTTTCCTTGAAGAACACCCAAATTCCAAGTGTAGGTAGTGTGTTCCAGTTTAACGTGTTGACATCTTCTTTTAAGGTATGATACATTTAGCGGTTTCTTTGAGTTAAGTCTTCTATTTAACATCTCTTCCGTTTTAAGATTAGGAGTATATTCACTGATATACCAACACAAATCATTAATAACAAATTTATTATTTTCTCCAAAAGCATTTTCAACCCCAAAAAGCAATCTATTTACATTATCATTCCTTTGTAGTTGAAATCTAATTTTAAGCCCATACAAAACTTTATCATAATCACAAAATCCAAATATACCTTTCAGAGGTACTGCTACGGTAAAACTATTCTCAGCTTTTGCGTCATCATTATACATTGACTTCCTTTGACTATAACCAGGGTCTGCGTTTGTACCCGTTGACATATCAGGAATAAAACCTTCAACAGCTCCCTTACCCATTCTATCACTAAACGAATATAGTGTAAATTTCATCATTTCAGATGTAGCAGAGACATAATCAACCGCTTCAACCTCTTGTGTTCCAATATACAGGCGGACACTATCAAACATTTTCCAGAAGAAATCATTTACGAGTGTAGCATTAGTATTATTCGCAGCCTTAGTGAATTTAAATTTACACAGCAAGAAACTATCAGCTAGATTCAAGTAAGTTTGTTGATTATTTATTTCAAAACTTTTTGTTCCGTTTGAATTCCAGTCTGTTCCTGTTATAGCATTTACCTTAAAATAGTCTTCCTTTTTAGTGGAGTTTGAAATGATAATCGTATCATCCAAATCATAGATACTATCAATCGCTTCCATACTTGTATTTATATAGCATTAAAATTGTTGAAACCCTGACCCAAGTATTTTAATGATTTTTTGTCGTTCTTGTGAAGATAGTTGAGTTTTACCTTTTTTTATTTCTTTGATTGCTTGTAATTTATGAGACTCCTTTTGAGCATCTTTTATACTCTTTATAGCACCCGCAACGGAGCCCACGGCAGAAGCAGTTGAATCAATTAGGTCTTTATGTTTAACGATGGTTGAACCAATACCCATTAGAGTATCAATTATCCCATCTCCTTTATTTCGAAATTGATGACCTACACCTCGTTGTCTCTTAGGTTTATAGTATCCTCTACCCACATACCTTGTATAGTCTGGTGAAAGGAACATGCCCTCCCCTGTAATTATTTTATATTTTCCCAACTCGTGTTTTCTCACAATAACCATTATTTATTTATTGAAAAACTTCACGTAGGTGAATTCTGATGGATATAATTTCATCATTAAAGGATATCATACGATTATCTTGGTCGGTTATCCTAAAACTTACTCTGTATATGGTTTTTCCTGACACAGGTAAATAGACAAGATTTTTTGGTTCCATATTAAATTTATAACCAATCGGGGTTGAGTATGCACTGAATGAAAATATTGTATTTGTTCTTATTCCATCGTTATAAGCACCATCAATCAAATCACAATGAATTAATACTGAATTTATACCGGAGGATATTTGGATAACATTATCACTGTAAAACGTCCCGTTAGTTTCAATCTTTTTTGAAGAGAAACCCAATAGCTCTCTAAACGAATTTTCAATCGTGAAATCAACTTTATAATTATTTTTAAGTTTAATAGTTGATTTTGAAGTGTGTGTTTGAATATCTATTACAATATTTTTTGGTTCATCACCTTTTTCTTTCATAAGGCGAGAGACTTCTGAAGATATTTGAGAAATCTCGTAAGCTCCAGGTGAAACGGTTATAGTTTTATATCCACTTCCTGGATTATAACTAAACTTGTTGTTTTTCTCTGTGATATTAAAAAGGGTATTGTAAGTTTCCATTGACAACAAAGATGCCTCATATGAGGTAAGGGGGTCAAGTTGTAGTGGGTAAGGGAATGAAGCTGTGTAATCGCTCGTTGTGAAATTAAAACTAAGAATTGTGCTTCTCATCTTATTTAATATCTAATAAAATATCTTTGTATTGACATTTATTAATTATTTTCATGTTCATCAACTGATCTAAAATGGCTGAGGATTCATTAAAACAATTGTTGTTTCCAGCCTTCTTACTACCTAACAACAATAATAGCCTATTAACTAATTGTGATGGGTCATTTGGAAGAAAACTAACACCCGAACCAAGCTTACTTAAAGCATCAATAATATGTTTCTCCTTCTCATTCTTCTTACTTTTACCAGCAACAGAAACTCCATAATCAAGTGCATTTAGCAACTCAATATATACCCTATCTTCCTCTCTTTCCATATCAAGTGGTTCCTCAAAATATTTTGAACCGCTGAATCCGGGGTTTGTTAGAAGAAACATTAATCTTGGAGTTAATTTAACATTTGGTTGAGTAGAACTCAAGAACATCAATTCATCATTAAATATCAATACCTTTTCTTCCACAAGATGAAACACTGCTGGTTCTTCTGTTGGAATGAGACCTGCTCTGGTTTTTGAACCCGCCGAATATTCATTGTTTTGAAGAGCTTCCACAACATAATTAGGGGGTTGATTTACCTCCTCAAGTTTCCGAAATAATCCCTCGTCATCATATTCTAATTCACCAAGTTCTTGTTTTGTTATCTGACTAAAATCTTTGAGCATTTGAAGTTTTTTCGGAGTAAATTCTACCGTGGGAACTGTAGGTGAGTGTTGAGTTTTCAAAAGTGGTTTAAAGAATTTCTCTTGTTTTCTTTCAAAGGCTTCTTCACCAGTTAGTTTCTGTCTCCGTTTCTTCTTTATCTCTTCCTGTTGTTTAACAACTTTTGAAACTAATTGTTGATGTTCCTTAAACTTTCTTTCTCTTTCTTCGGTATTCATTTTCTGTATTTATTTATTGAAAAATATCATTTAGTATCTCATCTTGTTTCACAACAATATATTTATATTTTCCAATCGTGTGTTTCATATAATTTTCAAATTCTTTTTTACTACATAACGTAGAGCAATTATCTCTCCAAAAATTATTTACATCTATTGAATTTAACTTAAATAAAATAAAAGTATTGGCATTGTTTCTTATTGAGCGTCGAGGGAGTTGAAAATATGATTGACTAAGATATATACAATTACAAGAAGAATGTCTCCCTCTTGTATAGTAGCTATCCATTACTGTTTGGTTTCTCTCATTAACACAATCATCAAAGATGACGAGGTTCTTTTTTGATTTATCTAAATCTTGAGGTGAAGGTATATCATCCGTATTATCACTGAGAATACAAGTTATGGGTTTCGATTTTGATTTCTGTGTATCACAAAATAATTGTATTATATCTTCAATATTATAATCATTCAGTTTGTTTTGAAGTTTAAATAAACCGATAATGTCTTCCTTTTTAAGACCTGCATTAAAACCCTGTGAGAGTAGTTGATACTCGGGTTGAAAACTTGACTTTGTAAAAATTATTAAATTATCATAATCTAAAAAATTAGGACCAAGGAGCATCTTTAAAAGTAAACAGGTTTTCCCACATCCGCTTGAACCAACTATTAGACATCTCAATGAATTTGGAATGTTTTTATGGTTATTAAATTTTATCTTATTTTCCCAAACGGGTAAAAAATCATTCATTTATATATTTGGAAAACAAGTCATCCAACTTTTTTTGAGCTATTTTAGAAACTCTATATTTTATCCTGAGTTCGGGTTTAATTTCAAAATAATTCATTATTTTATTTATGTAGTATCTTGTATTAACATTTCCATTAAAATTATTTTGAATAATAAATATCATTAAACCCTTATACATTTCCTCAATACAAAGAGTCTCTTTCCTTGTAAGAAATGGTGTATTATCACCATAATGCTTAACATTCATCTCTCTTATTAATCTTGTAAAGTAATTCATTTTTGGTTCTAATTTAAAAGAGTTATATGTTTTTTTATATTTCTTATTATCATTAATTAGAATATAATCACAGAATAAACATTGTTTATATGAATCCTCATCATTAAGCCCCACTCTATCACAAGCCGGACAATTCTCTAATTTATCATATGGAGAGTCTGGAAATTCTAAATATCCTTCAGAACTTATCATATTTATGTGGTAAATTTTTACTTAAACTAAACGCAAGTTTATTCATTAATAAATACAATGTTTCAAAGCACAAAAGACAAATTTCAATCAATCTCTACTTCGGTGGAAGATATAGAAAAATATGTCAAAGATGTTAAATTGAACAAAGATAAATATGGAAATTTTTGGGTAAAACCAGTTATGGAAAATAACATGAGCCCCTCTATTTCATTTAAAGGAAGAGCTCTAACTATACCTGGAAAGACATCCATTAAAGTAAATCTAACAAAAGTTTCTCCTCTACTCCTGGCAATTTATTCAAAGCTTGAAAAAGTGATTGACCACGATACTTTGAAAAAGAATGATAAGACCATTAATAATTCTAGAGGAGACATTTGTATTTTCTTTAATAATCCAAAGGGTGTAGATCTAAGTAAAATGAATGATGTTAATATTTCTGGTGAAATGTCATTTCGTTCTATGATAGTTAGAGATTATTTAAAGATAACTTTTGATATAAAAATTGTAGAGATTGAATCTGTTAATGAAAGAAAGTATATAGATATTGATGGGAATATTTTTCTTGCTAATTAAATATGAGTCAATACAGCAGTGAAGATTTTACTATTTCATTGAACTCGGACGATAGTGATGATAGTATTTCATTGAACTTGGACGATGGTGATGATAGTTATGATACTAATAGTTTGTGCTCAAATGATAGTTATGAGAGTAGCTTTATTGATGACTCTGAGTATGATTCTGAGTATTCATGTGATAGTTATGACTTAGATGATTCTGAGTGAAAAAGTGTTTTAGTTTAAGCACAGCGATATATATAAAACGGAGCTGTAAAGCTCAAAAGTGTTTTATTTTAAGCACAGTGATATATATAAAACACCACGTTTTCTCACGCTATAAATATGGTTTATTGTGATACTTGCGAGAAGGAAGTAAAATATTATAAACAACATATTCTCACCGCAAAACATACATACAACATTTTAAACAAACTTTCCCCTCTTCCACCTGAAACAAAACACTGTTCTACATGTAATAAAAATATCCTCAAGAAAGGCTTCAAAATACATCTTAAAACAAATCTACATTTATCAAATTTTATCACAACTAAAAACTCTGATGGAGCATTCAAAGGACATATTAAAATAAGAGTCTTTAACTTCAAACCTCCTGAACCAGAGTCTATAGTTGATGCTGTAGAAATAGTTAAACCTGCTGTTCAAACGTTGATTGAAAAAACACTAAAGGAAATGAAACCACTTAAATTTTATATGGGAGTAAAATTAGAAATGACAAAGGATGAAGGAGTTATAGATGCACCATACATGAGAACTGAGCCACACTTTATATCTTCATATCAAGATTTTAAAACATCAGGAGTCTATGATGAACTTATTAAACAAGAGCAAGATGTGGATAATTCAATCGTAGGAAGTGGATTCAATATAGGAAAAATTATTTACATAGACATTCATATTCTTAAATCAGATCCTCTAAAAGCTTCTTCTTACATTGATTTACCCAGTGTTATCAAAAATAGAAAAGCAGTTATCAATATCAAAAATAAAGACAATAAATGTTTTCTCTGGTCTATTTTAGCACACTTACATCCTCCACATTTTCATGATGAAAGAGTATCTCATTATAAAAAATATGAGAATACATTAAATACGAAAGATCTAAAGTTTCCGATGACTTTAAATGATATTCCTAAATTTGAAAAGATGAATAATTTATCAGTTAATGTTTATGGTCTAACAGAAACAAACAACATTCAGGTTTTAAAGCTTTCTGACAATTGTAAACAAACTCATATTAATCTTCTATATTTTAATTCAGACGAAAATTCACATTATACATACATCAAAGATATTGCTAAATTAATAAAACCACAAGTCTGTAAGAGAACAAATAAAATATATATTTGTTTGCGTTGTCTTAACTTCTTCAATTCACAAGAAAGATTAGATAAACATTCAAATTATTGTGGCGAACATAAATCAACGGTAATCAATATGCCTAAAGAAGGCTCAAAGATCACATTCAAAGATGAAAATAAAAAGATCAAACATCCATTTGTTATATATGCTGATTTTGAAAGTATTTTAGAAAAAATTGATACTGCTTCTCAAGATCCAAAAGAATCATACACAAATAAATATCAAAAACATACTCCTTGTGGTTTTTGTTATTATATCAAATCATCCGTTGGTGATAAATATAACAAGTTAGAGATGTATAGAGGCTCAAATACCCCAGAGGAGTTTGTGAAACGACTAGAAAAAGACTGTGTTCGATTAACCAAGATAATGAGAGAAACCAATAAACCAATGTCCTTAACAAGTAAAGAAAAAAGGGAATTTATAAAAAACAATGTCTGTCATATTTGTGAGGAGAAAATTGGTAAAGGTCTAAAGGTTAGAGACCATTGTCATCTCACTGGTAAATATAGAGGTCCGGCTCATCAAAGTTGTAATATTAATTATCAACTCCCCTCTTTCATTCCTGTCTTTCTTCATAACAACGCTCATTATGATACACATCTATTTATCAAGGAACTCTCAAAGACTTCTGGAAGTATCTCAGCAATTCCAAACACGGATCAGAAATACATTTCATTCACAAAAACAATTCACACATCTCCTATTACTCATATCAGATTTCTTGATACATTTAAATTCATGGCAAGTCCATTGGTTAACTTGGTTCAAAATCTAAAAGAGTTTCCATGTCTTTCAGAGTATTTTTTAGATAAAGATTTTCTAACACAAAAGGGAATTTACCCCTATGACTATATGGACTCATTTGAGAGATTCAATGAAACACAACTTCCTTCAAAAGAAAATTTCTATAACAAATTAAATAATAGTCATATATCTGATAAAGATTATGTACACGCACAAAATGTTTGGGAAAAATATAACATCAAGAATCTTGGCGAGTATCACGATTTGTATCTCAAAACTGATGTGCTTTTATTGGCCGATGTATTTGAAGCCTTTAGATCTGTTTGTCGCACTGGATATGGATTGGATCCTGCTCACTACTACACAGCACCTGGATTGGCCTGGAGTGCGATGTTGAAAATGACAAAACAAGATTTGGATTTGATAACCGATGTTGATATGCTTTTGATGATTGAAAAGGCAAAAAGAGGTGGAATTTCACAAGTCTGCTCGAGTAGATACGCAAAAGCAAATAACAAATATCTTCCAAATTATGATCCAACGAAAGAGAGTTCTTACTTGATGTACTATGACGCGAACAACCTGTATGGCTGGGCAATGTCTCAGGCTCTTCCTTATGGAAAACTTAGATGGGTAAAGGAAAAAGACTACAAAAACGTTTTACAAGATGTATGTATCTCTACACAAAAAGAATTGGATGAAGAAAAAGTTGGTTATTATTTTGAAATTGATTTAAAATATCCAGAGGAACTCCATAACCTACACAAAGATCTCCCATTTGCTTGTGAGAAAGCAAGTCCAAAGAAAGAATGGTTGAGTGATTATCAACGATCGTTTGATATAGGTGAATCAACAGAAAAATTACTTACTACATTATATAACAAGAAAAATTATGTTCTACACCAAAGAAATTTGCGACAATATTTATCAAAAGGTCTAAGAGTAGAGAAGATCCATAGGGTTCTAAAGTTCAATCAAAGTCATTGGTTAAAGGGGTACATTGATTTTAATACACAAAGAAGAACAGAGTCAAAAACAGATTTTGAGAAAGACTTTTATAAATTGATGAATAATGCGGTCTTTGGTAAGACTATGGAGAATGTGAGGAAAAGACAAAATATCAGACTATCAACATCTTGGGAACAAGCATCAAAATTAATTAATAGACCGAGTTTTACTCGAGCTGAGGTCTTTACTGAGAACTTTTGTGCGATCCATTTGATTAAAGAGAGTATTGAAATGAACAAACCTATTTATATTGGAACAACAATTCTTGATTTATCAAAGTCATTAATGTATGATTACTTTTATAATAACTTGAGGAAGAAATATCAAAATGATGTTAATCTACTTTATATGGATACAGATAGTTTTATTTTGAAAATTAATACCAACGATGTTTATTCAGACATGAAAAGAGACATTAATATCTATGACACGAGTAATTACAGTCCAGAGAGTGAGTTGTTCTCTTCTAAAAATAAAAAGGTGATTGGAAAGTTCAAGGATGAATTAGGAGGAAATGTTATGAGTGAATTTGTGGGATTGAGGTCAAAGGCTTATGCTTATAAATACATTGTGAATAACGTTGAAAAGACTGATAAGAAGTTAAAAGGTGTAAAGAAAAATGTTATTAAAGAAACAATAAACTTTAAGGATTATTATAACTGTTTAACAACAAAGAAAGAAGAGTTTAGAAAGATTAATGGAATAAGAAGTTATAAACATCAATTATATTCAGAAGAGATAAATAAGAAAGCATTGGGGGCTTTTGATGATAAGAGGTTTATTTTAGAAAATGGAATTGATAGTCTCCCTTATGGTTATATAAGTATATAAGTGATAAGATATATATATAAGTGATAAGATATATATAAGTGATAAGATATACATAAGTGATAAGATATATATAAGTGATAAGATATATATAAGTGATAAGTTAAAAAGGGGGGGGTTGGGGATTTTAACGGGCTACCGCCGCCTTTTTTACTATCATATAAATGATAGAACCAAGTATCAACCAGACTAAAGAGTGGAGGTGTAATCAACCTTGGTATATAAATGGAAAACATAATGAATGTGAAAAATATCAAATAGGTATAATTGAAAAGGCAACTGGTAAAAAAGTTCACAAAACAAATAAGAGAATTAATTTAAATACCGGTGAATTGGGTAAAAAAGATGGAAATATTTTTGAGTGGACGGAAAACTTTGATGGTTGTCAGGAAAATATATACTTTAATTTAAAAATGGTATGTGGCACTGGAGGCGCTCAAGCAAGAACATTGAGGGAGGTTTACCATTTTATCTTAGCTCAGTTAAAATATCTTAATAAAGAACCAAACTCAAACATATTTTTTGTTAATATATTAGATGGTGAAGAGAGTTGTAGGAGAATTAAATTATTTCCCACGCATAAACAAATATTTGTAGGGTCGTTGTTTGAGTGGGTTATATTCACCAGATGATATTAAGAGTAAAAGGTTAAAAGGTCCATAAGGTCAGAAGGATCACAGGTGTTTAAGTGGTCTAATGAATAAGGATAACATGTCAAAAGGTTAGAAGGTTCGTAAAGAACAGGGTGAGAGAAATATAGGTGTTTAGGGGCAATGAGGGAGGGAAAGAATTAATATGGAAGTGAATGGGTCAAAGATTAATCTGCCAGATGATATGTAGAAGAAGGATGATAGGTCTATAAGAGAAAACAAATATTTGTAGTGTTTGAGTGGTCTAATGAACAACATTAAGGATAGGTACTACAGACAAAAGGTTTATAAAGATGAGGGTGGGAGAAATAGAGGTGTTTATGATTTTTGAAAAAGACAAGGGGGTAAATGACATTAGATAGGGATTTCCCATGTTAAACGGAGGTGTCCCAGAAGCAACATTATTACACTACTCATATTTATAGCGTGAGAAAACGTGGTGTTTTATATATATCACTGTGCTTAAAATAAAACACTTTTGAGCTTTACAGCTCCGTTTTATATATATCGCTGTGCTTAAACTAAAACACTTTTTCACTCAGAATCATCTAAGTCATAACTATCACATGAATACTCAGAATCATACTCAGAGTCATCAATAAAGCTACTCTCATAACTATCATTTGAGCACAAACTATTAGTATCATAACTATCATCTGTGTTCAATGAAATACTATCATCACCATCGTCCAAGTTCAATGAAATACTATCATCACTATCGTCTGAGTTCAATGAAATAGTAAAATCTTCACTGCTGTATTGACTCATATTTAATTAGCAAGAAAAATATTCCCATCAATATCTATATACTTTCTTTCATTAACAGATTCAATCTCTACAATTTTTATATCAAAAGTTATCTTTAAATAATCTCTAACTATCATAGAACGAAATGACATTTCACCAGAAATATTAACATCATTCATTTTACTTAGATCTACACCCTTTGGATTATTAAAGAAAATACAAATGTCTCCTCTAGAATTATTAATGGTCTTATCATTCTTTTTCAAAGTATCGTGGTCAATCACTTTTTCAAGCTTTGAATAAATTGCCAGGAGTAGAGGAGAAACTTTTGTTAGATTTACTTTAATGGATGTCTTTCCAGGTATAGTTAGAGCTCTTCCTTTAAATGAAATAGAGGGGCTCATGTTATTTTCCATAACTGGTTTTACCCAAAAATTTCCATATTTATCTTTGTTCAATTTAACATCTTTGACATATTTTTCTATATCTTCCACCGAAGTAGAGATTGATTGAAATTTGTCTTTTGTGCTTTGAAACATTGTATTTATTAATGAATAAACTTGCGTTTAGTTTAAGTAAAAATTTACCACATAAATATGATAAGTTCTGAAGGATATTTAGAATTTCCAGACTCTCCATATGATAAATTAGAGAATTGTCCGGCTTGTGATAGAGTGGGGCTTAATGATGAGGATTCATATAAACAATGTATTTTCTGTGATTTAATTTTAATTAATGATAATAAGAAATATAAAAAAATATATAACTCTTTTAAATTAGAACCAAAAATGAATTACTTTACAAGATTAATAAGAGAGATGAATGTTAAGTATTGTGATGATAATACACCATTTCTTTCAAGGGAAGAGACTAATTGTATTGAGGAAATGTATAAGGGTTTAATGATATTTATTATTCAAAATAATTTTAATGGAAATGTTAATACAAGATACTATATAAATAAAATAATGGATTATTTTGAAATTAAACCCGAACTCAGGATAAAATATAGAGTTTCTCAAATAGCTCAAAAAAAGTTGGATAACTTGTTTTCCAAATATATAAATGAATGATTTTTTACCCGTTTGGGAAAATAAGATAAAATTTAATAACCATAAAAACATTCCAAATTCATTGAGATGTCTAATAGTTGGTTCAAGCGGATGTGGAAAAACCTGTTTACTTTTAAAGATGCTCCTTGGTTCTAATTTTTTAGATTATGATAATTTAATAATTTTTACAAAGTCAAGTTTTCAACCCGAGTATCAACTACTCTCACAGGGTTTTAATGCGGGTCTTAAAAAGGAAGACATTATCGGTTTATTTAAACTTCAAAACAAACTAAATGATTATAATATTGATGATATAATACAATTATTTTGTGATACACAGAAATCAAAATCGAAACCCATAACTTGTATTCTCAGTGATAATACGGATGATATACCTTCACCTCAAGATTTAGATAAATCAAAAAAGAACCTTGTCATCTTTGATGATTGTGTTAATGAGAGAAACCAAACAGTAATGGATAGCTACTATACAAGAGGGAGACATTCTTCTTGTAATTGTATATATCTTAGTCAATCATATTTTCAACTCCCTCGACGCTCAATAAGAAACAATGCCAATACTTTTATTTTATTTAAGTTAAATTCAATAGATGTAAATAATTTTTGGAGAGATAATTGCTCTACGTTATGTAGTAAAAAAGAATTTGAAAATTATATGAAACACACGATTGGAAAATATAAATATATTGTTGTGAAACAAGATGAGATACTAAATGATATTTTTCAATAAATAAATACAGAAAATGAATACTGAAGAAAGAGAAAGAAAGTTTAAGGAACATCAACAATTAGTTTCAAAAGTTGTTAAACAACAGGAAGAGATAAAGAAGAAACGGAGACAGAAACTAACTGGTGAAGAAGCCTTTGAAAGAAAACAAGAGAAATTCTTTAAACCACTTTTGAAAACTCAACACCCTACAGTTCCCACGGTAGAATTTACTCCGAAAAAACTTCAAATGCTCAAAGATTTTAGTCAGATAACAAAACAAGAACTTGGTGAATTAGAATATGATGACGAGGGATTATTTCGGAAACTTGAGCAGGTAAATCAACCCCCTAATTATGTTGTGGAAGCTCTTCAAAACAATGAATATTCTGCGGGTTCAAAAACCAGAGCAGGTCTCATTCCAACAGAAGAACCAGCAGTGTTTCATCTTGTGGAAGAAAAGGTATTGATATTTAATGATGAATTGATGTTCTTGAGTTCTACTCAACCAAATGTTAAATTAACTCCAAGATTAATGTTTCTTCTAACAAACCCCGGATTCAGCGGTTCAAAATATTTTGAGGAACCACTTGATATGGAAAGAGAGGAAGATAGGGTATATATTGAGTTGTTAAATACACTTGATTATGGAGTTTCTGTTGCTGGTAAAAGTAAGAAGAATGAGAAGGAGAAACATATTATTGATGCTTTAAGTAAGCTTGGTTCGGGTGTTAGTTTTCTTCCAAATGACCCATCACAATTAGTTAATAGGCTATTATTGTTATTAGGTAGTAAGAAGGCTGGAAACAACAATTGTTTTAATGAATCCTCAGCCATTTTAGATCAGTTGATGAACATGAAAATAATTAATAAATGTCAATACAAAGATATTTTATTAGATATTAAATAAGATGAGAAGCACAATTCTTAGTTTTAATTTCACAACGAGCGATTACACAGCTTCATTCCCTTACCCACTACAACTTGACCCCCTTACCTCATATGAGGCATCTTTGTTGTCAATGGAAACTTACAATACCCTTTTTAATATCACAGAGAAAAACAACAAGTTTAGTTATAATCCAGGCACTGCCTACAAAACTATAACTGTTTCACCTGGAGCTTACGAGATTTCTCAAATATCTTCAGAAGTCTCTCGCCTTATGAAAGAAAAAGGTGATGAACCAAAAAATATTGTAATAGATATTCAAACACACACTTCAAAATCAACTATTAAACTGAAAAATAATTATAAAGTTGATTTCACGATTGAAAATTCGTTCAGAGAGCTATTGGGTTTCTCTTCAAAAAAGATTGAAAATAACGGGACGTTTTACAGTGATAATGTTATCCAAATATCCTCCGGTATAAATTCAGTATTAATTCATTGTGATTTGATTGATGGTGCTTATAACGATGGAATAAGAACAAATACAATATTTTCATTCAGTGCATACTCAACCCCGATTGGTTATAAATTTAATATGGAACCAAAAAATCTTGTCTATTTACCTGTGTCAGGAAAAACCATATACAGAGTAAATTTTAGGATAACCGACCAAGATAATCGTATGATATCCTTTAATGATGAAATTATATCCATCAGAATTCACCTACGTGAAGTTTTTCAATAAATAAATAATGGTTATTGTAAGAAAACACGAGTTGGGAAAATATAAAATAATTACAGGGGAGGGCATGTTCCTTTCACCAGACTATACAAGGTATGTGGGTAAAGGATACTATAAACCTAAGAGACAACGGGGTGTGGGTCATCAATTTCGAAATAAAGGAGATGGGATAATTGATACTCTAATGGGTATTGGTTCAACCATTCTTAAACATAAAGACCTAATTGGTTCAACTGCTTCTCTCATGGGAAATGTAGCAGGTGTTGTAAAGAGTATAAAAGATGCTCAAAAGGAGTCCCATAAATTACAAGCAATCAAAGAAATTAAAAAAGGTAAAACTCAACTATCTTCACAAGAACGACAAAAAATCATTAAAATACTTGGGTCAGGGTTTCAACAATTTTAATACTATATAAATACAAGTATGGAAGCGATTGATAGTATCTATGATTTGGATGATACGATTATCATTTCAAACTCTACTAAAAAGGAAGACTATTTTAAGGTAAATGCTATTACAGGAACCGACTGGAATTCAAACGGAACAAAAAGTTTTGAAATAAATAATCAACAAACTTACTTGAATATAGCTGATAGTTTCTTGCTGTGTAAATTTAAATTCACTAAGGCTGCGAATAATACTAATGCTACACTCGTAAATGATTTCTTCTGGAAAATGTTTGACAGTGTTCGCCTGTATATTGGAACACAAGAGGTTGAAGCGGTTGATTATGTCTCTGCTACATCTGAAATGATGAAATTTACACTATATTCGTTTGGTGATAGAATGGGTAAGGGAGCTGTTGAAGGCTTTATTCCTGATATGTCAACGGGAACAAACACAGACCCTGGTTATAGTCAAAGGAAGTCAATGTATAATGATGACGCAAAAGCTGAGAATAGTTTTACTGTAGCAGTACCTCTTAAAGGTATATTTGGATTTTGTGATTATGATAAAGTTTTGTATGGTCTTAAAATTAGATTTCAACTACAAAGGAATGATAATGTAAATAGATTGCTTTTTGGGGCTGAAAATGCTTTTGGCGACAATAATAAATTTGTTATTAATGATTTGTGTTGGTATATCAATGAATATACTCCTAATCTTAAAACGGAGGAGATGTTAAATAGAAGACTTAACTCAAAGAAACCGCTAAATGTATCATACCTTAAAAGAAGATGTCAACACGTTAAACTGGAACACACTACCTACACTTGGAATTTGGGTGTTCTTGAAGGAAAGCCACGATACCTATGGCTCATTTTTAAAAAACCAGATGGAGAGGAGGGTACTAATAAGAATAATGCGCTGAGTGATAATGCTAAGGTGAAACAACTTCGGGTTTCTCTTGATGGCACATTTTATCCGCGAGATAGATTGGAAATTGATTGGGAAAAAAATGATTATGCGGAAGCCTACAAGTCCTACCAAAAAGTGTGTGAAAGTAATGGTAATAATGATCCTATTTTGGATATGGTTGCATTTAAAGGTTTATATACAATCTACGCAATTGACCTGAGTTCTCAAAAGGAAACTATAAAGTCTAATCGAGTGGATACTTCTCTATACATTGAAAGAGGGGAGAATGAAGAAGTTGATGCTTATTGTTTGCTTTTGGAGGAAACAGAATTACAGATTAATACAGATAATGGTGTTATGATTAATATCACATAGGTTTTTTCTCATAAATAAATGGTAGGGGTATATGTTAATCAAATCAATCTTAATAAATTAACATCTTGTATTCAAAATCAAAAGCCTTGTATTATTAATGTTAATACAATTCAAAGAAAAGGAGCTGTAAGAATTGATGTTTTACTCACACACACACAAGTAAAAACACTAAATGATGTTGGATCACTTAAAATTAAAATGACGAAACCTATGTTAAAGAAATATTCAATAGACGAGTCAAGAGGAGGATTTCTCCCGTTTCTAATTCCTTTATTTGCTGGTTTAAGTGCGGCGGGAGCATTGACTGGTGGTATTTCAGCAGCGGTAAAAACTGCTAACGAAAGGAAGGCACAACTAAAAGCTCAAAAAGAATTGGAAAGACATAACAAGGAGTTGGAGAAACAAATTAGTGGAAGTGGTGTAATTGTAGATTTTGCTCAAAAACTTGAAAGTCTACCTGATAAAGCTAGATTGTTGGTTGGTGATATGCTTTCCTCTATCGCTCAAGCGGGTGTTAAACTAACTAAACGGGGTAATGGATTGTATCTTTCTCATAAATAAATGGATAAATGGTTTAAACAATTTGGAAAGAATACAACGTCAAATATAGAACTAGCCAAGTATTGTAAAACACTAAAAATTGATAATGTGGTAATCTGTATGAGAGATGAATTAATACATATAAATAAGAATACAAAGAATATTATTATGAATTTAGACACACAGAATGGTTCTCATTGGGTTTGTATTCATAATAGTCAGGATAAATATTATTTTGATAGTTATGGTATGCCACCACCTGTTGAAGTAATACAATTCTTACAGAATGGTGTTTATCAAACATTTCAAGTTCAAGAAATTAATTCTAAATGTTGTGGTCAATTATGTTTATATGTATTATTTCAACTCAACAATAATGAAAATTTTTATGATATCATTTTTAATCTAATATAAATGACTTATGTTGGAAAAGATGGTTCTATCTTTGGAAAATCCTCTCAGGATATTGATTTATCAAATTATTATACAAAGGCACAGGCTGAACGACAAAAATATAGTGTAAGTAAAAATATTAATATGAAGAATACTTATAAATTAATCAATTATCCAAACCCTACAGATGCGAATGACTTAATTAGATTAAGTGATTTATCACAATATATATTTTTAAAGAAAACAGCACGTTTTGTGAAAGAAGTAAAATTTACAACCACAACACCTGGTTATACTGACCATACACCTTTCCTCATTGAATTTAACTACCTGCTTACAATTGAATTTTATAAAGAAGGACATTTAGTTAATATGCGAATTAATAAATGGGGGTATGATATGCCTGATTTAGGGTATAATTGGTCTTTTTCAATAAACATAGAAGACCTACATGATTTAAATCAGTCTCGTAAAGAAGAATATTATCCACTTGGTGAGGATAAGGATTTATGTGGAAGTACAATTAGTAAACAACAAATACGTGATTTTAAGAAAAGAAAAATATATGATAGTATAGCGATGGTTCGCATGACAAAGAAGGAAGGTAATGAGATAAGGATAGAAAGCCGAGGAATACAAACCGATTTGGTAGTGGGAAGATGGGGTGGTATTACCTGTCATAATATTAATCTCACATATATTTCTGATACATAAATGGCAGGAAGAAGACTACAAGAGAATTATAATTTTTGTATTCAAGGATACCTACAAGAAAAGGGTGCTCGGTATTACATACCTTATGATTTGGAGCATATACATGGGAATTTTGTCATTAAAAACTGGCCTTATACTGATATTGTTAAACCCACAAATAGAGACTTGTTTAAAATATTAAATAAAAATGAACTTCTCAAAGTTATGAAATATAAAACTCTTTTAGAAATCGTCAACAAATCTTATTGGTATCCTATTATGAGAAAAATAATTATAGATACAAGAATATCTCAAAATCCAGATGAGTATATGTATAATATTCTTTGGGGTTCAAACTCAAGGGTAGCAAGGGATGAGGAAGGAGTTGAAGAAGAGAAGGAGGAAAGAGAGAAAAAGGAGAAGGAGGAAAGGGAGAGGGAGGAGAAGGAGGAGAGGGAGAAAAAGGAGGAGAAGGAGGAGAGGGAGAAAAATGAGAAGGAGGAAAGGGAGAAAAGGGAGAAGGAGGAAAGGGAGAAAAGGGAGAAAAAGGAGCAGGAGGAGAGGGAGAAAATGGAGGAGGAGGAGAGGGAGCAAAGAGAGAGGGAGGAAAAATATAAAAAGATGGAAATCATTGAGATTCATAAAAGATTGAGTGTATTAAAGCAAATAAATCAATCTCAACGCACCGAAGAGGAAATTAAAGAATTAACAACTCTTATGAAGATAATGGTTTCAAAAATAAGAACGTCAATGTCTTCAATTTCAGGGAGGAGATTTAAACGAGAAAGTGGTGAAGAAGAAGAAGAAGAAGAAGGAAAAGATTATGTGATTGATGATGTTGGTGTCATTGACTTTAGTTAGTTTTTATTTGTAAATAAATGGAGGAGAGAGTGAAGGCATTCCTTAGGATTCTTTATGTTTTAAAAATAAAGATTGAAATGTATATGTTGAAAACCAAAAAGGTTTTGATACTCTGTCGGAATTTTTCTGATAAATAAATATGAGTTATTGTCTCAAATGTAAAAAGAAAACTAAATCTAAAAATATCTCTTATGTTAAAGCTAAAAATAATAGAGTTTATCAAAAAGGAATATGTCAAGTATGTGGCTCTAAAAAGTGCCAATTCATCTCTCCTAAAAGAGGAGGAGACATACAAAAGTTTCTGTCAGGAAGTAAATTTACAACAACTGGAATTCCAGGGGAATTACACCTTCCAGGGTATTCTTTCTGTGGTCCAGGAACAAACTTGGATAAAAGATTAGATGAGGCTGACAATCCTAAACCTTGGTCTAAACCTACAAATAGGGTTGACGAAGTGTGTATGAAGCATGATATTGCTTATGGGAAAACCACTACGTTGACTGAAAAACATAAAGCCGACAGCGAAATGTTGTATAATTTGTCTTTGATACAAAATCCAACGTTGAGAGAGAAAGTTGATAGGTTTATTGTGAGAAATTTGATAAATGCTAAATTGAAACTTGGTCTTGGTTATTCCTCAAAAAACTATTAGGCTCTAATGATGTCATCAAGACTGAGGAGCTTTTGGCTGAAGAATTACACAAACCTATAATCACAAAGTTTAAAAGAAGGAAGGTTTATTCTAAATACACTGACCACATATGGTCCGCTGATTTAATTGAATTGAATAATGACAGGGGATACAGGTATGCTTTAACCGTTATTGATTTGAGGAGTAGATTTGCCTGGGTTGTCCCTTTAAAAAATAAAAGGGGTGATACTTTAATGTTAGCCTTTAAGCTAATATTTGATCGGGATAAAAGGAAACCAAAGAAGTTATGGACTGATGAGGGAACAGAGTTCTATAACAAAATATTCATGAAATTTCTTAAGGGGAAGGGTATTAAATTATACAGCACCTTTAATGAAGGAAAGGCAGTTGTTATTGAGCGTTTTAATCGTACTTTAAAAGAGAAATTATATAAAAAATTCACACAACTCGGTTCTCAAAAATGGGTGTATTTAATTCAGGATATTGTAGATAATTACAATAATACAGTTCATTCATCAACACAATCAAAACCATCAGAAACATTTACAAAATTAGAATATGAAAAGGAGATTAATTTGAGAAAGCCCAAGTTTAAAGTTGGTGATATTGTAAGAATATACAAATGGAAAAGTCATTTTGAGAAAGGTTATACACAAAAATGGACTCGTGAATTATTTAAAATCATTGATGTAATGGATACAGTCCCTTGGACCTACAAATTATATGATTTAAATGGAGAAGAAATCTTGGGTTCATTTTACTCACAAGAATTACAAAAAACACAAGTAAGCAGATAATACCCTTGAAAATAATAAATAAATAAATAAAATGTAATGGGGATACGTTTTTAAATCTGTGAACCCCAAACACAGAATCCCACAACTTTTTAGTTGGGGCTTAACTTTTGTGTGTGTATAATGGGGATACGTTTTTAAATCTGTGAACCCCAAACACAGAATCCCACAACTTTTTAGTTGGGGCTTAACTTTTGTGTGTGTATAATGGGGATACGTTTTTAAATCTGTGAACCCCAAACACAGAATCCCACAACTTTTTAGTTGGGGCTTAACTTTTGTGTGTGTATAATGGGGATACGTTTTTAAATCTGTGAACCCCAAACACAGAATCCCACAACTTTTTAGTTGGGGCTTAACTTTTGTGTGTGTATAATGGGGATACGTTTTTAAATCTGTGAACCCCAAACACAGAATCCCACAACTTTTTAGTTGGGGCTTAACTTTTGTGTGTGTATAATGGGGATACGTTTTTAAATCTGTGAACCCCAAACACAGAATCCCACAACTTTTTAGTTGGGGCTTAACTTTTGTGTGTGTGTGTATGTGCGAGTGAGTCATAATAATATACAAACCCTAACCCAACCCAAGCCCTAACCCAACCCCATCCCTAACCCAAACCCATCCCTAACCCAACCCATCCCTAACCCAACCCCATCCCTAACCCAACCCCATCCCTAACCTAACCCCATCCCTAACCCAACCCCATCCCTAACCCAACCCCATCCCTAACCCAACCCCAACCCTAACCGAACCCCATCCCTAACCCAACCCCATCCCTAACCCAACCCATCCCTAACCCTCACATTCAAAATCCCAACCCTAACCCAATCCCATCCCTAACCCAACCCCAACCCTAACCCTCACATTCAAAATCCCAACCCTAACCCAACCCATCCCTAACCCAACCCCATCCCTAACCCAACCCCATCCCTAACCCAACCCCAACCCTAACCCTCACATTCAAAATCCCAACCCTAACCCAACCCCATCCCTAACCCTCACATTCAAAATCCCACCCAAACCCTAACATAATCTTTCTTTTCTTCTTTTTTAAATACGTATTTCTTTTTTTTTTTTTCCTCTTCCTCCAATTCTGTCTTTCAAGGCTTTTAAGTTTGAAGAAGTAGAAATGGGAAGAAAGAATTTTCCAGCATTTTCTTCCTCGAACTTTCTTGATATTGCTTAAATCAAGCGTCATTAAATAAAGAACATTGTTCATTGCTTTAGAATCCAAAGAGTCTCCAAGAGGAACCCCACAGGTAGAGTCTCCAAAATAAAACCAACTTTCCAAGTTCCCAAGGTATAACCACATTCCTGTTGAGCCTCCAAGATAGGTATCACATTCCGAGTCATCAAAACAAAACCCCCATTCCGAGTCTCCAAAAATATAACCATCTTTCCAAGTCCCCAAGGTAAAACCACAATTT
Organism: Myxine glutinosa; assembly: GCF_964187855.1. NCBI lineage: Eukaryota > Metazoa > Chordata > Myxini > Myxiniformes > Myxinidae > Myxine > Myxine glutinosa. Next base: position 98,712 of record NW_027617466.1, read on the forward strand.
TCAGAAATATTGGGGGTTTCCGTGATAAGTCTCACATAGTATAACTGCGGACCATCAGGGAAAACTTCCCTTTCCCAATTTTTTAGGGTTTCTATGATGTGTCTCACATAGTATAACTGCGGACCATCAGGGAGAACTCTCCTTGCCCAATTTTTTAGGGTTTCTATGATGTGTCTCACATAGTATAACTGCGGACCATCAGGGAGAACTCTCCTTGCCCAATTTTTTAGGGTTTCTATGATGTGTCTCACATAGTATAACTGCGGACCATCAGGGAGAACTCTCCTTGCCCAATTTTTTAGGGTTTCTATGATGTGTCTCACATAGTATAACTGCGGACCATCAGGGAGAACTCTCCTTTCCCAATTTTCAGAAATTTGTGGGTCTCCAATGTATGACTTGTATTCTGGCTCATCAAGGTAGAACTTGTTCAGTGGGTTTTGTTTTGATAACTCACAACAAGTATCATCATGGTAAAACTCTTTTTCAGGATTTTGTGGATCTCCAAGGTATAACTCTTTGGCTGGGTCATCAAGGTAGAACTCGTTCTGGGGGTCTTGGTTGTTCAAAATGTCTTCAAACAAAAAAATAACTTCATCCCAAGTTGTGTTAAAAGCAGAATTTTCATTTCGTATCTCAGATACAATTTCCTGTGAAAGAAAATAACAATGTATTAATTTAATACAATATTTTTTATTTGTATAAATCAAGCTCTATGAATATTAAAATAAACTTTGTTAACTCTTACACGAGTCTCATCTTAAAAAAAAAAAAAAAAAAAAAAAAAAAAAAATTAAATAAATAAATAAATAAATAAACAAACTTACCTCCATTGATAAGAGGTTCGAGTCCAGTTCATCAATCTGAAGGTTGAGTTCTACACAGGTAGTAGGACTCCATGGAATAGCAAAGTTATCCCATTCCATTTCGGCATAGTAGTCCATTCTCAAGTGAAGCAGAAAGCGTGTTTGAAAAAGCCTGTGTGGTCGGTGCCTTTTATAAGGACTGGGTGTGTCTTCCTGTGGAAATTCCCTGGGCGTGTCTTAACTGGAAATGATGTGATGGAAATTCCCTGAAAATGATGTAATGTATTACCTGGAAATGATACAATGCTGAAGAGTTTATAAAGTGGGTGGGACTTAGCAAAAGTGGGAGGAGCTTAGCAAAAGTGGGCGGGGATTAGTAAAAAATGGGCGTGGTTTACCAAAAAGTGGGCGGAGCTTACCAAAAAATGGTATGTGGCACTGGAGGCGCTCAAACAAGAACATTGAGGGAGGTTTACCATTTTATCTTAGCTCAGTTAAAATATCTTAATAAAGAACCAAACTCAAACATATTTTTTGTTAATATATTAGATGGTGAAGAGAGTTGTAGGAGAATTAAATCATTTCCCACGCATAAACAAATATTTGTAGGGTCGTTGTTTGAGTGGGTTATATTCACCAGATGATATTAAGAGTAAAAGGTTAAAAGGTCCATGAGGTCAGAAGGATCACAGGTGTTTAAGTGGTCTAATGAATAAGGATAACATGTCAAAAGGTTAGAAGGTTCGTAAAGAACAGGGTGAGAGAAATATAGGTGTTTAGGGGCAATGAGGGAGGGAAAGAATTAATATGGAAGTGAATGGGTCAATGTTTGAGTGGGTCAAAGATTAATCTGCCAGATGATATGTAGAAGAAGGATGATAGGTCTATAAGAGAAAACAAATATTTGTAGTGTTTGAGTGGTCTAATGAACAACATTAAGGATAGGTACTACAGACAAAAGGTTCATAAAGATGAGGGTGGGAGAAATAGAGGTGTTTATGATTTTTGAAAAAGACAAGGGGGTAAATGACATTAGATAGGGATTTCACATGTTAAACGGAGGTGTCCCAGAAGCAACATTATTACACTACTAACACAAGTGCGAAAAGTGGTTTTTCAACACTAACACAAGTGCGAAAAGTGGTTTTTCAACACTAACACAAGTGCGAAAAGTGGTTTATCCACACTAATACAAGTGCAAAAGTGGTTTCCTGCACCAACACAAGTGCGAAAAGTGGTTTTTCAACACTAACACAAGTGCAAAAAGTGTTTTTTCCACACTAATACAAGTGCAAAAGTGGTTTCCTGCACCAAAACAAGTGCGAAAAGTGGTTTTTCAACACTAACATAAGTGCGAAAAGTGGTTTTTCAACACTAACACAAGTGCGAAAAGTGTTTTTTTCACACTAATACAAGTGCAAAAGTGTTTCCTGCACCAACACAAGTGCGAAAAGTGGTTTTTCAACACTAACACAAGTGCGAAAAGTGGTTTTTCAACACTAACACAAGTGCAAAAAGTGTTTTTTCCACACTAATACAAGTGCAAAAGTGGTTTCCTGCACCAACACAAGTGCGAAAAGTGGTTTTTCAACACTAACACAAGTGCGAAAAGTGGTTTTCAACACTAACACAAGTGCGAAAAGTGGTTTTTCAACACTAACACAAGTGCGAAAAGTGGGTTTTCCACACTAATACAAGTGCAAAAGTGGTTTCCTGCACCAACACAAGTGCGAAAAGTGGTTTTTCAACACTAACACAAGTGCGAAAAGTGGTTTTTCAACACTATCACAAGTGCAAAAAGTGTTTTTTCCACACTAATACAAGTGCAAAAGTGGTTTCCTGCACCAACACAGGTGCGAAAAGTGGTTTTTCAACACTAACACAAGTGCGAAAAGTGGTTTTTCAACACTAACACAAGTGCGAAAAGTGGTTTTTCAACACTAACACAAGTGCGAAAAGTGGTTTTTCCACACTAATACAAGTGCAAAAGTGGTTTCCTGGACCAACACAAGTGCGAAAAGTAGTTTTTCAACACTAACACAAGTGCGAAAAGTGGTTTTTCAACACTATCACAAGTGCAAAAAGTGTTTTTTCCACACTAATACAAGTGCAAAAGTGGTTTCCTGCACCAACACAAGTGCGAAAAGTGGTTTTTCAACACTAACATAAGTGCGAAAAGTGGTTTTTCAACACTAACACAAGTGCGAAAGTGGTTTTTTCACACTAATACAAGTGCAAAAGTGGTTTCTTGCACCAACACAAGTGCGAAAAGTGGTTTTTCAACACTAACACAAGTGCGAAAAGTGGTTTTTCAACACTAACACAAGTGCGAAAAGTGTTTTTTCCACACTAATACAAGTGCAAAAGTGGTTTCCTGCACCAACACAAGTGCGAAAAGTGGTTTTTCAACACTAACACAAGTGCGAAAAGTGGTTTTTCAACACTATCGCAAGTGCAAAAAGTGTTTTTTCCACACTAATACAAGTGCAAAAGTGGTTTCCTGCACCAACACAAGTGCAAAAAGTGGTTTTTCAACACTAACACAAGTGCGAAAAGTGGTTTTTCAACACTAACACAAGTGCGAAAAGTGGTTTTTCAACACTATCACAAGGGCAAAAAGTGTTTTTTCCACACTAATACAAGTGCAAAAGTGGTTTCCTGCACCAACACAAGTGTGAAAAGTGGTTTTTCAACACTAACACAAGTGCGAAAAGTGGTTTTTCAACACTAACACAAGTGCGAAAAGTAGTTTTTCAACACTATCACAAGTGCAGAAAGTGTTTTTTCCACACTAATACAAGTGCAAAAGTGGTTTCCTGCACCAACACAAGTGCGAAAAATGGTTTTTCAACACTAACACAAGTGCGAAAAGTGGTTTTTCAACACTAACACAAGTGCGAAAAGTGGTTTTTCAACACTATCACAAGTGCAAAAAGTGTTTTTTCCACACTAATACAAGTGCAAAAGTGGTTTCCTGCACCAACACAAGTGCGAAAAGTGGTTTTTCAACACTAACACAAGTGCGAAAAGTGGTTTTTCAACACTAACACAAGTGCGAAAAGTGTTTTTTCAACACTATCACAAGTGCAAAAAGTGTTTTTTCCACACTAATACAAGTGCAAAAGTGGTTTCCTGCACCAACACAAGTGCGAAAAGTGGTTTTTCAACACTAACACAAGTGCGAAAAGTGGTTTTTCAACACTAACACAAGTGCGAAAAGTGGTTTTTCAACACTATCACAAGTGCAAAAAGTATTTTTTCCACACTAATACAAGTGCAAAAGTGGTTTCCTGCACCAACACAAGTGCGAAAAGTGGTTTTTCAACACTAACACAAGAGCGAAAAGTGTTTTTTCCACACTAATAGAAGTGCAAAAGTGGTTTCCTGCACCAACACAAGTGCGAAAAGTGGTTTTTCAACACTAACACAAGTGCGAAAAGTGGTTTTTCAACACTAACACAAGTGCGAAAAGTGGTTTTTCAACACTAACACAAGTGCGAAAAGTGGTTTTTCCACACTAATACAAGTGCAAAAGTGGTTTCCTGCACCAACACAAGTGCGAAAAGTGGTTTTTCCACACTAATACAAGTGCAAAAGTGGTTTCCTGCACCAACACAAGTGCGAAAAGTGGTTTTTCAACACTAACACAAGTGCGAAAAGTGGTTTTTCAACACTATCACAAGTGCAAAAAGTGTTTTTTCCACACTAATACAAGTGCAAAAGTGGTTTCCTGCACCAACACAAGTGCGAAAAGTGGTTTTTCAACACTAACACAAGTGCGAAAAGTGGTTTTTCCACACTAATACAAGTGCAAAAGTGGTTTCCTGCACCAACACAAGTGCGAAAAGTGGTTTTTCAACACTAACACAAGTGCGAAAAGTGGTTTTTCAACACTAACACAAGTGCGAAAAGTGTTTTTTCCACACTAATACAAGTGCAAAAGTGGTTTTCTGCACCAACACAAGTGCGAAAAGTGGTTTTTCAACAATAACACAAGTGCGAAAAGTGGTTTTTCAACACTATCGCAAGTGCAAAAAGTGTTTTTTCCACACTAATACAAGTGCAAAAGTGGTTTCCTGCACCAACACAAGTGCGAAAAGTGGTTTTTCAACACTAACACAAGTGCGAAAAGTCGTTTTTCAACACTAACACAAGTGCGAAAGTGGTTTTTCAACACTATCACAAGTGCAAAAAGTGTTTTTTCCACACTAATACAAGTGCAAAAAGTGTTTTTTCCACACTAATACAAGTGCAAAAGTGGTTTCCTGCACCAACACAAGTGCGAAAAGTGGTTTTTCAACACTAACACAAGTGCGAAAAGTGGTTTTTCAACACTAACACAAGGGAGAAAAGTGGTTTTTCAACACTATCACAAGTGCAAAAAGTGTTTTTTCCACACTAATACAAGTGCAAAAGTGGTTTCCTGCACAAACACAAGTGCGAAAAGTGGTTTTTCAACACTAACACAAGTGCGAAAAGTGGTTTTTCAACACTAACACAAGTGCGAAAAGTGGTTTTTCAACACTATCACAAGTGCAAAAAGTGGTTTTTCAACACTATCACAAGTGCAAAAGTGGTTACCTGCACCAACACAAGTGCAAAAGTGGTTACCTGCACCAACACAAGTGCGAAAAGTGGTTTTTCAACACTAACACAAGTGCGAAACGTGGTTTTTCAACACTAACACAAGTGCGAAAAGTGGTTTTTCAACACTATCACAAGTGCAAAAAGTGTTTTTTCCACACTAATACAAGTGCAAAAGTGGTTTCCTGCACCAACACAAGTGCGAAAAGTGGTTTTTCAACACTAACACAAGTGCGAAAAGTGGTTTTTCAACACTATCACAAGTGCAAAAAGTGTTTTTTCCACACTAATATAAGTGCAAAAGTGGTTTCTTGCACCAACACAAGTGCGAAAAGTGGTTTTTCAACACTAACACAAGTGCAAAAAGTGGTTTTTCAACACTAACACAAGTGCGAAAAGTGGTTTTTCAACACTAACACAAGTGCGAAAAGTGTTTTTTCCACACTAATACAAGTGCAAAAGTGGTTTCCTGCACCAACACAAGTGCGAAATGTGGTTTTTCAACACTAACATAGGTGCGAAAAGTGGTTTTTCAACACTAACATAGGTGCGAAAAGTGGTTTTTCAACACTATCACAAGTGCAAAAAGTGTTTTTTCCACACTAATACAAGTGCAAAAGTGGTTTCCTGCACCAACACAAGTGCGAAAAGTGGTTTTTCAACACTAACACAAGTGCGAAAAGTGGTTTTTCAACACTAACACAAGTACGAAAAGTGGTTTTTCAACACTATCACAAGTGCAGAAAGTGTTTTTTCCACACTAATACAAGTGCAAAAGTGGTTTCCTGCACCAACACAAGTGCGAAAAGTGGTTTTTCAACACTAACACAAGTGCGAAAAGTGGTTTTTCAACACTATCACAAGTGCAAAAAGTGTTTTTTCCACACTATCACAAGTGCAAAAAGTGTTTTTTCCACACTAATACAAGTGCAAAAGTGGTTTCCTGCACCAACACAGGTGCGAAAAGTGGTTTTTCAACACTAACACAAGTGCAAAAAGTGTTTTCAACACTAACACAAGTGCGAAAAGTGGTTTTTCAACACTAACACAAGTGCGAAAAGTGTTTTTTCCACACTAATACAAGTGCAAAAGTGGTTTCCTGCACCAACACAAGTGCGAAAAGTGGTTTTTCAACACTAACACAAGTGCGAAAAGTGGTTTTTCAACACTAACACAAGTGCGAAAAGTGGTTTTTCAACACTAACACAAGTGCGAAAAGTGTTTTTTCCACACTAATACAAGTGCAAAAGTGGTTTCCTGCACCAACACAAGTGCGAAAAGTAGTTTTTCAACACTAACACAAGTGCGAAAAGTGGTTTTTCAACACTAACACAAGTGCGAAAAGTGGTTTTTCAACACTAACACAAGTGCGAAAAGTAGTTTTTCCACACTAATACAAGTGCAAAAGTGGTTTCCTGCACCAACACAAGTGCGAAAAGTTGTTTTTCAACACTAACACAAGTGCGAAAAGTGGTTTTTCAACACTAACACAAGTGCGAAAAGTGGTTTTTCCCCACTAATGCAAGTGCAAAAGTGGTTTCCTGCACCAATACAAGTGCGAAAAGTGGTTTTTCAACACTAACACAAGTGCGAAAAGTGGTTTTTCAACACTAACACAAGTGCGAAAAGTGGTTTTTCAACACTAACACAAGTGCGAAAAGTGGTTTTTCCACACTAATACAAGTGCAAAAGTGGTTTCCTGGACCAACACAAGTGCGAAAAGTAGTTTTTCAACACTAACACAAGTGCGAAAAGTGGTTTTTCAACACTATCACAAGTGCAAAAAGTGTTTTTTCCACACTAATACAAGTGCAAAAGTGGTTTCCTGCACCAACACAGGTGCGAAAAGTGGTTTTTCAACACTAACATAAGTGCGAAAAGTGGTTTTTCAACACTAACACAAGTGCGAAAGTGGTTTTTTCACACTAATACAAGTGCAAAAGTGGTTTCTTGCACCAACACAAGTGCGAAAAGTGGTTTTTCAACACTAACACAAGTGCGAAAAGTGGTTTTTCAACACTAACACAAGTGCGAAAAGTGTTTTTTCCACACTAATACAAGTGCAAAAGTGGTTTCCTGCACCAACACAAGTGCGAAAAGTGGTTTTTCAACACTAACACAAGTGCGAAAAGTGGTTTTTCAACACTATCGCAAGTGCAAAAAGTGTTTTTTCCACACTAATACAAGTGCAAAAGTGGTTTGCTGCACCAACACAAGTGCAAAAAGTGGTTTTTCAACACTAACACAAGTGCGAAAAGTGGTTTTTCAACACTAACACAAGTGCGAAAAGTGGTTTTTCAACACTATCACAAGGGCAAAAAGTGTTTTTTCCACACTAATACAAGTGCAAAAGTGGTTTCCTGCACCAACACAAGTGTGAAAAGTGGTTTTTCAACACTAACACAAGTGCGAAAAGTGGTTTTTCAACACTAACACAAGTGCGAAAAGTAGTTTTTCAACACTATCACAAGTGCAGAAAGTGTTTTTTCCACACTAATACAAGTGCAAAAGTGGTTTCCTGCACCAACACAAGTGCGAAAAATGGTTTTTCAACACTAACACAAGTGCGAAAAGTGGTTTTTCAACACTAACACAAGTGCGAAAAGTGGTTTTTCAACACTATCACAAGTGCAAAAAGTGTTTTTTCCACACTAATACAAGTGCAAAAGTGGTTTCCTGCACCAACACAAGTGCGAAAAGTGGTTTTTCAACACTAACACAAGTGCGAAAAGTGGTTTTTCAACACTAACACAAGTGCGAAAAGTGTTTTTTCAACACTATCACAAGTGCAAAAAGTGTTTTTTCCACACTAATACAAGTGCAAAAGTGGTTTCCTGCACCAACACAAGTGCAAAAAGTGGTTTTTCAACACTAACACAAGTGCGAAAAGTGGTTTTTCAACACTAACACAAGTGCGAAAAGTGGTTTTTCAACACTATCACAAGTGCAAAAAGTATTTTTTCCACACTAATACAAGTGCAAAAGTGGTTTCCTGCACCAACACAAGTGCGAAAAGTGGTTTTTCAACACTAACACAAGAGCGAAAAGTGTTTTTTCCACACTAATAGAAGTGCAAAAGTGGTTTCCTGCACCAACACAAGTGCGAAAAGTGGTTTTTCAACACTAACACAAGTGCGAAAAGTGGTTTTTCAACACTAACACAAGTGCGAAAAGTGGTTTTTCAACACTAACACAAGTGCGAAAAGTGGTTTTTCCACACTAATACAAGTGCAAAAGTGGTTTCCTGCACCAACACAAGTGCGAAAAGTGGTTTTTCCACACTAATACAAGTGCAAAAGTGGTTTCCTGCACCAACACAAGTGCGAAAAGTGGTTTTTCAACACTAACACAAGTGCGAAAAGTGGTTTTTCAACACTATCACAAGTGCAAAAAGTGTTTTTTCCACACTAATACAAGTGCAAAAGTGGTTTCCTGCACCAACACAAGTGCGAAAAGTGGTTTTTCAACACTAACACAAGTGCGAAAAGTGGTTTTTCCACACTAATACAAGTGCAAAAGTGGTTTCCTGCACCAACACAAGTGCGAAAAGTGGTTTTTCAACACTAACACAAGTGCGAAAAGTGGTTTTTCAACACTAACACAAGTGCGAAAAGTGTTTTTTCCACACTAATACAAGTGCAAAAGTGGTTTGCTGCACCAACACAAGTGCGAAAAGTGGTTTTTCAACAATAACACAAGTGCGAAAAGTGGTTTTTCAACACTATCGCAAGTGCAAAAAGTGTTTTTTCCACACTAATACAAGTGCAAAAGTGGTTTCCTGCACCAACACAAGTGCGAAAAGTGGTTTTTCAACACTAACACAAGTGCGAAAAGTCGTTTTTCAACACTAACACAAGTGCGAAAAGTGGTTTTTCAACACTATCACAAGTGCAGAAAGTGTTTTTTCCACACTAATACAAGTGCAAAAGTGGTTTCCTGCACCAACACAAGTGCGAAAAATGGTTTTTCAACACTAACACAAGTGCGAAAAGTGGTTTTTCAACACTAACACAAGTGCGAAAAGTGGTTTTTCAACACTATCACAAGTGCAAAAAGTGTTTTTTCCACACTAATACAAGTGCAAAAGTGGTTTCCTGCACCAACACAAGTGCGAAAAGTGGTTTTTCAACACTAACACAAGTGCGAAAAGTGGTTTTTCAACACTAACACAAGTGCGAAAAGTGTTTTTTCAACACTATCACAAGTGCAAAAAGTGTTTTTTCCACACTAATACAAGTGCAAAAGTGGTTTCCTGCACCAACACAAGTGCGAAAAGTGGTTTTTCAACACTAACACAAGTGCGAAAAGTGGTTTTTCAACACTAACACAAGTGCGAAAAGTGGTTTTTCAACACTATCACAAGTGCAAAAAGTATTTTTTCCACACTAATACAAGTGCAAAAGTGGTTTCCTGCACCAACACAAGTGCGAAAAGTGGTTTTTTCAACACTAACACAAGAGCGAAAAGTGTTTTTTCCACACTAATAGAAGTGCAAAAGTGGTTTCCTGCACCAACACAAGTGCGAAAAGTGGTTTTTCAACACTAACACAAGTGCGAAAAGTGGTTTTTCAACACTAACACAAGTGCGAAAAGTGGTTTTTCAACACTAACACAAGTGCGAAAAGTGGTTTTTCCACACTAATACAAGTGCAAAAGTGGTTTCCTGCACCAACACAAGTGCGAAAAGTGGTTTTTCCACACTAATACAAGTGCAAAAGTGGTTTCCTGCACCAACACAAGTGCGAAAAGTGGTTTTTCAACACTAACACAAGTGCGAAAAGTGGTTTTTCAACACTATCACAAGTGCAAAAAGTGTTTTTTCCACACTAATACAAGTGCAAAAGTGGTTTCCTGCACCAACACAAGTGCGAAAAGTGGTTTTTCAACACTAACACAAGTGCGAAAAGTGGTTTTTCCACACTAATACAATAAAGTGCAAAAGTGGTTTCCTGCACCAACACAAGTGCGAAAAGTGGTTTTTCAACACTAACACAAGTGCGAAAAGTGGTTTTTCAACACTAACACAAGTGCGAAAAGTGTTTTTTCCACACTAATACAAGTGCAAAAGTGGTTTGCTGCACCAACACAAGTGCGAAAAGTGGTTTTTCAACAATAACACAAGTGCGAAAAGTGGTTTTTCAACACTATCGCAAGTGCAAAAAGTGTTTTTTCCACACTAATACAAGTGCAAAAGTGGTTTCCTGCACCAACACAAGTGCGAAAAGTGGTTTTTCAACACTAACACAAGTGCGAAAAGTCGTTTTTTCAACACTAACACAAGTGCGAAAGTGGTTTTTCAACACTATCACAAGTGCAAAAAGTGTTTTTTCCACACTAATACAAGTGCAAAAAGTGTTTTTTCCACACTAATACAAGTGCAAAAGTGGTTTCCTGCACCAACACAAGTGCGAAAAGTGGTTTTTCAACACTAACACAAGTGCGAAAAGTGGTTTTTCAACACTAACACAAGGGAGAAAAGTGGTTTTTCAACACTATCACAAGTGCAAAAAGTGTTGTTTCCACACTAATACAAGTGCAAAAGTGGTTTCCTGCACAAACACAAGTGCGAAAAGTGGTTTTTCAACACTAACACAAGTGCGAAAAGTGGTTTTTCAACACTATCACAAGTGCAAAAAGTGTTTTTTCCACACTAATACAAGTGCAAAAAGTGTTTTTTCCACACTAATACAAGTGCAAAAGTGGTTTCCTGCACCAACACAAGTGCAAAAGTGGTTACCTGCACCAACACAAGTGCGAAAAGTGGTTTTTCAACACTAACACAAGTGCGAAACGTGGTTTTTCAACACTAACACAAGTGCGAAAAGTGGTTTTTCAACAATATCACAAGTGCACAAAGTGTTTTTTCCACACTAATACAAGTGCAAAAGTGGTTTCCTGCACCAACACAAGTGCGAAATGTGGTTTTTCAACACTAACATAGGTGCGAAAAGTGGTTTTTCAACACTAACATAGGTGCGAAAAGTGGTTTTTCAACACTATCACAAGTGCAAAAAGTGTTTTTTCCACACTAATACAAGTGCAAAAGTGGTTTCCTGCACCAACACAAGTGCGAAAAGTGGTTTTTCAACACTAACACAAGTGCGAAAAGTGGTTTTTCAACACTAACACAAGTACGAAAAGTGGTTTTTCAACACTATCACAAGTGCAGAAAGTGTTTTTTCCACACTAATACAAGTGCAAAAGTGGTTTCCTGCACCAACACAAGTGCGAAAAGTGGTTTTTCAACACTAACACAAGTGCGAAAAGTGGTTTTTCAACACTATCACAAGTGCAAAAAGTGTTTTTTCCACACTACCACAAGTGCAAAAAGTGTTTTTTCCACACTAATACAAGTGCAAAAGTGGTTTCCTGCACCAACACAGGTGCGAAAAGTGTTTTTCAACACTAACACAAGTGCAAAAAGTGTTTTCAACACTAACACAAGTGCGAAAAGTGGTTTTTCAACACTAACACAAGTGCGAAAAGTGTTTTTTCCACACTAATACAAGTGCAAAAGTGGTTTCCTGCACCAACACAAGTGCGAAAAGTGGTTTTTCAACACTAACACAAGTGCGAAAAGTGGTTTTTCAACACTAACACAAGTGCGAAAAGTGGTTTTTCAACACTAACACAAGTGCGAAAAGTGTTTTTTCCACACTAATACAAGTGCAAAAGTGGTTTCCTGCACCAACACAAGTGCGAAAAGTAGTTTTTCAACACAAACACAAGTGCGAAAAGTGGTTTTTCAACACTAACACAAGTGCGAAAAGTGGTTTTTCAACACTAACACAAGTGCGAAAAGTAGTTTTTCCACACTAATACAAGTGCAAAAGTGGTTTCCTGCACCAACACAAGTGCGAAAAGTTGTTTTTCAACACTAACACAAGTGCGAAAAGTGGTTTTTCAACACTAACACAAGTGCGAAAAGTGGTTTTTCCCCACTAATGCAAGTGCAAAAGTGGTTTCCTGCACCAATACAAGTGCGAAAAGTGGTTTTTCAACACTAACACAAGTGCGAAAAGTGGTTTTTCAACACTAACACAAGTGCGAAAAGTGGTTTTTCAACACTAACACAAGTGCGAAAAGTGGTTTTTCCACACTAATACAAGTGCAAAAGTGGTTTCCTGGACCAACACAAGTGCGAAAAGTAGTTTTTCAACACTAACACAAGTGCGAAAAGTGGTTTTTCAACACTATCACAAGTGCAAAAAGTGTTTTTTCCACACTAATACAAGTGCAAAAGTGGTTTCCTGCACCAACACAAGTGCGAAAAGTGGTTTTTCAACACTAACATAAGTGCGAAAAGTGGTTTTTCAACACTAACACAAGTGCGAAAGTGGTTTTTTCACACTAATACAAGTGCAAAAGTGGTTTCTTGCACCAACACAAGTGCGAAAAGTGGTTTTTCAACACTAACACAAGTGCGAAAAGTGGTTTTTCAACACTAACACAAGTGCGAAAAGTGTTTTTTCCACACTAATACAAGTGCAAAAGTGGTTTCCTGCACCAACACAAGTGCGAAAAGTGGTTTTTCAACACTAACACAAGTGCGAAAAGTGGTTTTTCAACACTATCGCAAGTGCAAAAAGTGTTTTTTCCACACTAATACAAGTCCAAAAGTGGTTTCCTGCACCAACACAAGTGCAAAAAGTGGTTTTTCAACACTAACACAAGTGCGAAAAGTGGTTTTTCAACACTAACACAAGTGCGAAAAGTGGTTTTTCAACACTATCACAAGGGCAAAAAGTGTTTTTTCCACACTAATACAAGTGCAAAAGTGGTTTCCTGCACCAACACAAGTGTGAAAAGTGGTTTTTCAACACTAACACAAGTGCGAAAAGTGGTTTTTCAACACTAACACAAGTGCGAAAAGTAGTTTTTCAACACTATCACAAGTGCAGAAAGTGTTTTTTCCACACTAATACAAGTGCAAAAGTGGTTTCCTGCACCAACACAAGTGCGAAAAATGGTTTTTCAACACTAACACAAGTGCGAAAAGTGGTTTTTCAACACTAACACAAGTGCGAAAAGTGGTTTTTCAACACTATCACAAGTGCAAAAAGTGTTTTTTCCACACTAATACAAGTGCAAAAGTGGTTTCCTGCACCAACACAAGTGCGAAAAGTGGTTTTTCAACACTAACACAAGTGCGAAAAGTGGTTTTTCAACACTAACACAAGTGCGAAAAGTGTTTTTTCAACACTATCACAAGTGCAAAAAGTGTTTTTTCCACACTAATACAAGTGCAAAAGTGGTTTCCTGCACCAACACAAGTGCGAAAAGTGGTTTTTCAACACTAACACAAGTGCGAAAAGTGGTTTTTCAACACTAACACAAGTGCGAAAAGTGGTTTTTCAACACTATCACAAGTGCAAAAAGTATTTTTTCCACACTAATACAAGTGCAAAAGTGGTTTCCTGCACCAACACAAGTGCGAAAAGTGGTTTTTCAACACTAACACAAGAGCGAAAAGTGTTTTTTCCACACTAATAGAAGTGCAAAAGTGGTTTCCTGCACCAACACAAGTGCGAAAAGTGGTTTTTCAACACTAACACAAGTGCGAAAAGTGGTTTTTCAACACTAACACAAGTGCGAAAAGTGGTTTTTCAACACTAACACAAGTGCGAAAAGTGGTTTTTCCACACTAATACAAGTGCAAAAGTGGTTTCCTGCACCAACACAAGTGCGAAAAGTGGTTTTTCCACACTAATACAAGTGCAAAAGTGGTTTCCTGCACCAACACAAGTGCGAAAAGTGGTTTTTCAACACTAACACAAGTGCGAAAAGTGGTTTTTCAACACTATCACAAGTGCAAAAAGTGTTTTTTCCACACTAATACAAGTGCAAAAGTGGTTTCCTGCACCAACACAAGTGCGAAAAGTGGTTTTTCAACACTAACACAAGTGCGAAAAGTGGTTTTTCCACACTAATACAAGTGCAAAAGTGGTTTCCTGCACCAACACAAGTGCGAAAAGTGGTTTTTCAACACTAACACAAGTGCGAAAAGTGGTTTTTCAACACTAACACAAGTGCGAAAAGTGTTTTTTCCACACTAATACAAGTGCAAAAGTGGTTTGCTGCACCAACACAAGTGCGAAAAGTGGTTTTTCAACAATAACACAAGTGCGAAAAGTGGTTTTTCAACACTATCGCAAGTGCAAAAAGTGTTTTTTCCACACTAATACAAGTGCAAAAGTGGTTTCCTGCACCAACACAAGTGCGAAAAGTGGTTTTTCAACACTAACACAAGTGCGAAAAGTCGTTTTTTCAACACTAACACAAGTGCGAAAAGTGGTTTTTCAACACTATCACAAGTGCAAAAAGTGTTTTTCTACACTAATACAAGTGCAAAAAGTGTTTTTTCCACACTAATACAAGTGCAAAAGTGGTTTCCTGCACCAACACAAGTGCGAAAAGTGGTTTTTCAACACTAACACAAGTGCGAAAAGTGGTTTTTCAACACTAACACAAGGGAGAAAAGTGGTTTTTCAACACTATCACAAGTGCAAAAAGTGTTTTTTCCACACTAATACAAGTGCAAAAGTGGTTTCCTGCACAAACACAAGTGCGAAAAGTGGTTTTTCAACACTAACACAAGTGCGAAAAGTGGTTTTTCAACACTAACACAAGTGCGAAAAGTGGTTTTTCAACACTATCACAAGTGCAAAAAGTGGTTTTTCAACACTATCACAAGTGCAAAAGTGGTTACCTGCACCAACACAAGTGCAAAAGTGGTTACCTGCACCAACACAAGTGCGAAAAGTGGTTTTTCAACACTAACACAAGTGCGAAACGTGGTTTTTCAACACTAACACAAGTGCGAAAAGTGGTTTTTCAACACTATCACAAGTGCAAAAAGTGTTTTTTCCACACTAATACAAGTGCAAAAGTGGTTTCCTGCACCAACACAAGTGCGAAAAGTGGTTTTTCAACACTAACACAAGTGCGAAAAGTGGTTTTTCAACACTATCACAAGTGCAAAAAGTGTTTTTTCCACACTAATATAAGTGCAAAAGTGGTTTCTTGCACCAACACAAGTGCGAAAAGTGGTTTTTCAACACTAACACAAGTGCAAAAAGTGGTTTTTCAACACTAACACAAGTGCGAAAAGTGGTTTTTCAACACTAACACAAGTGCGAAAAGTGTTATTTCCACACTAATACAAGTGCAAAAGTGGTTTCCTGCACCAACACAAGTGCGAAATGTGGTTTTTCAACACTAACATAGGTGCGAAAAGTGGTTTTTCAACACTAACATAGGTGCGAAAAGTGGTTTTTCAACACTATCACAAGTGCAAAAAGTGTTTTTTCCACACTAATACAAGTGCAAAAGTGGTTTCCTGCACCAACACAAGTGCGAAAAGTGGTTTTTCAACACTAACACAAGTGCGAAAAGTGGTTTTTCAACACTAACACAAGTACGAAAAGTGGTTTTTCAACACTATCACAAGTGCAGAAAGTGTTTTTTCCACACTAATACAAGTGCAAAAGTGGTTTCCTGCATCAACACAAGTGCGAAAAGTGGTTTTTCAACACTAACACAAGTGCGAAAAGTGGTTTTTCAACACTAACACAAGTGCGAAAAGTGTTTTTTCCACACTAATACAAGTGCAAAAGTGGTTTCTTGCACCAACACAAGTGCGAAAAGTGGTTACCTGCACCAACACAAGTGCAAAAGTGGTTACCTGCACCAACACAAGTGCGAAAAGTGGTTTTTCAACACTAACACAAGTGCGAAAAGTGGTTTTTCAACACTAACACAAGTGCGAAAAGTGGTTTTTCAACACTATCACAAGTGCAAAAAGTGTTTTTTCCACACTAATACAACTGCAAAAGTGGTTTCCTGCACCAACACAAGTGCGAAAAGTGGTTTTTCAACACTAACACAAGTGCGAAAAGTGGTTTTTCAACACTATCACAAGTGCAAAAAGTGTTTTTTCCACACTAATACAAGTGCAAAAGTGGTTTCTTGCACCAACACAAGTGCGAAAAGTGGTTTTTCAACACTAACACAAGTGCGAAAAGTGGTTTTTCAACACTAACACAAGTGCGAAAAGTGGTTTTTCAACACTAACACAAGTGCGAAAAGTGTTTTTTCCACACTAATACAAGTGCAAAAGTGGTTTCCTGCACCAACACAAGTGCGAAAAGTGGTTTTTCAACACTAACATAGGCATGAAAAGTGGTTTTTCAACACTATCACAAGTGCAAAAAGTGTTTTTTCCACACTAATACAAGTGCAAAAGTGGTTTCCTGCACCAACACGAGTGTGAAAAGTGGTTTTTCAACACTAACACAAGTGCGAAAAGTGGTTTTTCAACACTAACACAAGGGAGAAAAGTGGTTTTTCAACACTATCACAAGTGCAAAAAGTGTTT